>NW_018743634.1:0-53345 GCF_001683475.1 Chenopodium quinoa | reverse complement strand
AAAGCTAATTGAATCAAATAAAAGTCAAACACATTCAAACAAAGCTATTGGAAGAAAGAAAGGCAAATACATTCTACAAAGCTAATTGAATCAACGGAAAGTCAAACACATTCAAACAAAGCTAATTGAATCAAATGAAAGTCAAATACATTCAACAAAGCTAATTGAGTCAAATGAAAGTCAAACACATTCAAACAAAGCTAATTGAATCAAATGAAAGTCAAACACATTCAAACAAAGCTATTTGAATCGAATGAAAGTCAATTACATTGTACAAAGCTAATTGAACCAAATGAAAGTCAAACACATTCAAACAAAGCTATTTGAATCAAATGAAAGTCAAACACATTCAAACAAAGCTATTGAATCAAATTAGAGTCAAATCAATTAAAACAAAGCTAATTAAATCAAATAAAAGTCTAATACATTCTACAAAGCTAATTGAATTAAATTAAAGTCAAACACATTCAAACAAAGCTAATTGAATTAAATGAAAGTCAAACACATTCAAACAAAGATTTCGAATCAAATGAAAGTCAAATACATTCTACAAAGCTAATTGAATCAAATGAAAGTCAAACACATTCAAATAAAGCTATTTTAATAAAATGAAAAGTCAAATACATTCTACAAAGCTAATTAATCAAATGAAAGTCAAAACATTCATACAAAGCTATTTGAATCAATGAAGTCAAATAAATTTAAACAAAGCTAATTAAATCAAATAAAAATAAAATACATTCTAAAAGCTAATTGAATCAAATGAAAGTCAAATACATTCAAAAAAGCCTTTTAAATCAAATGAAAGTCAAACACATTCAAAAAAGCTTTTTAATTTAAATGAAAGTCAAACACATTCAAAAAAGCTATATAAATCTAAATGAAAGTGAAATGCATTCTACAAAGCAAATTGAATAAATGAAATTTAAAACACATTCAAACAAAGCTATTTGAATCAAATTCAAACACATTCTACAAAGCTAATTGAATCAATTGAAAGTCAAACACATACAAACAAAGCTATTTGAATCAATGAAAGTCAAATACATTCTACAAAGCTAACTGAATCAAATGAAAGTCAAACACATTCAAACAAAGCTATTTTAATCAAATGAAAGTCAAATACATTCTGCTAGTTGAATCAAATGAAAGTCAAGCACATGCTATTTGAATCAAATGAAAGTCAACACATTCAAACAAAGGAATTTGAATCAAATGAAAGTCAAACACATTCAAACAAAGCTATTTGAATCAAATGAGAGTCAAATAAATTTAAACAAAGCTAATTAAATCAAATAAAAGTAAAAAATACATTCTACGAAGCTAATTGAATCAAATGAAAGTCAAATACATTCAAACAAAGCCTTTTAAATCAAATGAAAGTCAAACACATTCAAAAAAGCTTTTTAATTTAAATGAAAGTCAAACACATTCAAACAAAGCTATATAAATCAAAATGAAAGTTAAATGCATTCTACAAAGCAAATTGAATTAAATGAAATTTAAAACACATTCAAACAAAGCTATTTGAATCAAATTACAGTCAAACACATTCTACAAAGCTAATTGAATCAATTGAAAGTCAAACACATTCAAACAAAGATATTTGAATCAAATGAAAGTCAAATACATTCTACAAAGCTAATTGAATCAAATGAAAGTCAAACACATTCAAAAAAAGCTATTTGAATCAAATAAAAGTCAAATACATTCTACAAAGCTAATTGAATCAAATGAAAGTCAAACACATTCAAAAAAAGCTATTTGAATCAAATAAGAGTCAAATAAATTCAAACAAAGCTAATTAAATCAAATAAAAGTAAAATACATTCTACAAAGCTAATTGCATCAAATGAATGTCAAACACATTCAAACAAAGCGTTTTAAATCAAATGAAAGTCAAACACATTCAAAAAAAGCTTTTTAATTTAAATGATAGTCAAACACATTCAAACAAAGCTATATAAATCAAATGAAGGTGAAATGCATTCTACAAAGCAATTTGAATTAAATGAATTTCAAACACATTCAAAAAAAGCTATTTGAATCAAATGACAGTCAAATACATTCTACAAAGCTAATTGAATCAAAAATAAAAGTCAAACACATTCAAAACAAAGCTATTTGAATCAAATGAAAGTCAAATACATTCTACAAAAGCTAATTGAATCAAATGAAAGTCAAAACACATTCAAACAAAGCTATTTGAATCAAATGAAAGTCAAACACATTCAAACAAAGATTTTGAATCTAATGAAAGTCAAATACATTCTACAAAGCTAATTGAATCAAATGAAAGTCAAACACATTCAAATAAAGCTATTTGAATCAAATGAAATTCAAATACATTCAAACAAAGCTAATTAAATCAAATAAAAGTCAAATACATTCTACAAAGCTAATTGAATCAAATGAAAGTCAAAACACATTCAAACAAAGCTAATTGTATTAACTGAAAGTCAAATATATTCAACAAAGCGAATTGAATCAAATGAAAGTAAAACACATTCAAACAAAGCTAATTGAATCAAATGAAAGTCAAACACATTCAAACAAAGATTTCGTATTAAATGAAAGTCAAATACATTCTACAAAGCTAATTGAATCAAATGAAAGTCAAACACACATTCAAATAAAGTTATTTGAATCAAATGAAAGTCAAATACATTCTACTAAGCTAATTGAATCAAATGGAAGTCAAATACATTTAAACAAAGCTATTTGAATCAATTGACAGTCAAATACGTTCTACAAAGCTAATTGTATCAAATGAAAGTCAAACACATTCAAACAAAGCTATTTGAATAAAATGAAGTCAAATACATTCTACAAAGCTAATTGAATCAAATGAAAGTCAAACACACATTCAAATAAAGTTATTTGAATCAAATGAAAGTCAAATACATTCTACTAAGCTAATTGATTCAAATGGAAGTCAAATACATTCAAACAAAACTATTTGAATCAATTGACAGTCAAATACGTTTTACAAAGCTAATTGTATCAAATGAAAGTCAAACACATTCAAACAAAGCTAATTGAATCAATTGAAAGTCAAACACATTCAAACAAAGCTAATTGAATCAATTGAAAGTCAAACACATTCAAACAAAGCTAATTGAATCAAATGAAAGTCAAAATACATTTCAACAAAAGCTAATTGAATCAAATAAAATCAAACACATTCAAACAAAAGCTAATTGAATCAAATGAAAGTCAAGCACATTCAAACAAAGCTATTTTAATCGAATGAAAAGTCAATTACATTCTACAATGTTAATTGAACCAAATTAAAGTCAAACACATTCAAACAAAGCTATTTGAATCAAATGAAAGTCAAACACATTCAAACAAAGCTATTTGAATCAAATGAGAGTCAAATACATTAAAACAAAGCTAATTAAATCAAATAAAAGTCTAATACATTCTACAAAGCTAATTGAATTAAATTAAAGTCAAACACATTCAAATAAAGCTATTTCAGTCAAATTAAAGTCAAATACATTCAACAAAGCTAATAGAATCAAATGAAAGTCAAACACATTCAAACAAAGCAAATTGAATCAAATGAAAGTCAAACACATTCAAACAAAGCTATTTTAATCAAATGAATGTCAAATACGTTCAACAAAGCTAATTGTATCAAATGAAAGTCAAACGCATTGAAACAAAGTTATTTAAATCAAATGAAAGTGAAATGCATTCTACAAAGCTAATTGAATCAAATGAAAGTTAAACGCATTCAAACAAAGCTATTTGAATCAAATGAGAGTCAAATACATTCTACAAAGCTAATTGAATGAAATGAAAGTCAAACTCATTCAAACAAAGCTAATTGAATCAAATGAAAGTCAAATACATTCTACAAAGCTAATTGAACCAAATGAAAGTCAAACACATTCAAATAAAGCTATTTGAATCAAATGAAAGTCAAACACTTTCAAACAAAGCTATTTTAATTAAATGAATGTCAAATACATTCTACAAAGCTAATTGAATTAAATGAAAGTCAAACACATTCAAATAAAGCTATTTGAATCAAATAAAAAGTCAAATACATTCTACAAAGCTAATTGAATCAAATGAAAGTCAAACACATTCAAACAAAGCTATTTGAATCAAATAAGAGTCAAATAAATTCAAACAAAGCTAATTAAATCAAATAAAAGTAAAATACATTCTACAAAGCTAATTGCATCAAATGAAAGTCAAATACATTCAAACAAAGCGTTTTAAATCAAATGAAAGTCAAACACATTCAAAAAAAGCTTTTTAATTTAAATGATAGTCAAACACATTCAAACAAAGCTATATAAATCAAATGAAGGTGAAATGCATTCTACAAAGCAAATTGAATCAATTGAAAGTCAAACACATTCAAACAAAGCTATTTGAATCAAATGAAAGTCAAATACATTCTACAAAGCTAATTGAATCAAATGAAAGTCAAACACATTCAGATTAAGCTATTTGAATCAAATAAAAGTCAAATACATTCTACAAAGCTAATTGAATCAAATGAAAGTCAAACACATTCAAATAAAGCTATTTGAATCAATGAAAGTCAAATACATTCTACAAAGCTAATTGAATCAAATGAAAGTCAAACACATTCAAACAAAGCTATTTGAATCAAATGAAAGTCAAACACATTCAAACAAAGATTTTGAATCAAATGAAAGTCAAATACATTCTACAAAGCTAATTGAATCAAATGAAAGTCAAACACATTCAAATAAAGCTATTTGACTCAAATGAAATTCAAATACATTCAAACAAAGCTAATTAAATCAAATAAAAGTCAAATACATTCTACAAAGCTAATTGAATCAAATGAAAGTCAAACACATTCAAACAAAGCTAATTGTATTAACTGAAAGTCAAATATATTCAACAAAGCGAATTGAATCAAATGAAAGTAAAACACATTCAAACAAAGCTAATTGAATCAAATGAAAGTCAAACACATTCAAACAAAGATTTCGTATTAAATGAAAGTCAAATACATTCTACAAAGCTAATTGAATCAAATGAAAGTCAAACACACATTCAAATAAAGTTATTTGAATCAAATGAAAGTCAAATACATTCTACTAAGCTAATTGAATCAAATGGAAGTCAAATACATTCAAACAAAGCTATTTGAATCAATTGACAGTCAAATACGTTCTACAAAGCTAATTGTATCAAATGAAAGTCAAACACATTCAAACAAAGCTATTTGAATAAAATGAAAGTCAAATACATTCTACAAAGCTAATTGAATCAAATGAAAGTCAAACACACATTCAAATAAAGTTATTTGAATCAAATCAAAGTCAAATACATTCTACTAAGCTAATTGAATCAAATGGAAGTCAAATACATTCAAACAAAGCTATTTGAATCAATTGACAGTCAAATACGTTCTACAAAGCTAATTGTATCAAATGAAAGTCAAACACATTCAAACAAAGCTATTTGAATCAAATGAAAGTCAAACACATTCAAACAAAGCTATTTGAATCAAATTAGAGTCAAATACATTAAAACAAAGCTAATTAAATCAAATAAAAGTCTAATACATTCTACAAAGCTAATTGAATTAAATTAAAGTCAAACACATTCAAACAAAGCAAATTGAATTAAATGAAAGTCAAACACATTCAAACAAAGATTTCGAATCAAATGAAAGTCAAATACATTCTACAAAGCTAATTGAATCAAATGAAAGTCAAACACATTCAAATAAAGCTATTTCAATAAAATGAAAGTCAAATACATTCTACAAAGCTAATTAAATCAAATGAAAGTCAAACACATTCAAACAAAGCTATTTGAATCAAATGACATTCAAATAAATTTAAACAAAGCTAATTAATTCAAATAAAAGTTAAAATACATTCTACAAAGCTAATTGAATCAAATGAAAGTCAAATACATTCAAACAAAGCCTTTTAAATCAAATGAAAGTCAAACACATTCAAAAAATGCTTTTTAATTTAAATGAAAGTCAAACACATTCAAAAAAGCTATATAAATCTAATGAAAGTGAAATGCATTCTACAAAGCAAATTGAATTAAATGAAATTTAAACACATTCAAACAAAGCTATTTGAATCAAATTACAGTCAAACACATTCTACAAAGCTAATTGAATCAATTGAAAGTCAAACACATACAAACAAAGCTATTTGAATCAGATGAAAGTCAAATACATTCTACAAAGCTATCTGAATTAAATGAAAGTCAAACACATTCAAACAAAGCTTATTGAATGAAATGAAAGTCAAACACATTCAAACAAAGCTATTTTAATTAAATGAATGTCAAATACATTCTACAAAGCGAATTGAATCAAATGAAAGTCAAACACATTCAAACAAAGCTATTTGAAGAAAATGAAAGTCAAATACATTCTACAAAGCAAATTGAATCAAATGAAAGTCAAACACAATCAAACAAAGTTATTTGATTCAAATGAAAGTCAAATACATTCTACAAAGCTTATTGAATCAAATGAAAGTCAAACACATTCAAACAAAGCTAATTAAATCAAATAAAAGTCAAATACATTCTACAAAGCTAATTGCATCAAATGAAAGTCAAACACATTCAAACAAAAGCTAATTGAATCAAATGGAAGTCAAATACATTCTATAAAGCTAATTATATTAAATAAGCTAATTCAAAATAAGCTAATCGAATTAAATTAAAGTCAAACACATTCAAAATAAGCTAATATAATTAAATTAAAGTCAATCACATTCAAACAAAGCTTTCGAACCAAGTGAAAGTCAAATACATTCTACAAAGCTAATTGAATCAAATGAAAGTCAAATACATTCAAACAAAGCTAATTGAATCAATTGAAAGTCAAACACATTCAAACAAAGCTAATTGAATCAAATGAAAGTCAAATACATTCAACAAAGCTAATTGAATCAAATGAAAGTCAAAAACATTCAAACAAAGCTAATTGAATCAAATGAAAGTGAAGCATATTCAAACAAAGCTATTTTAATCGAATGAAAGTCAATTACATTCTACAAAGCTAATTGAACCAAATGAAAGTCCAACACATTCAAACAAAGCTATTTGAATCAAATGAAAGTCAAACACATTTAAACAAAGCTATTTCAAACAAATGAGAGTCAAATACATTAAAACAAAGCTAATTAAATCAAATAAAAGTCTAATACATCCTACAAAGCTAATTGAATTAAATTAAAGTCAAACACATTCAAACAAAGCTAATTGAATCAAATGAAAGTCAAACACATTCAAACAAAGATTTCAAATCAAATGAAAGTCAAATACATTCTACAAAGCTAATTGAATCAAATGAAAGTCAAACACATTCAGATAAAGCTATTTGAATCAAATAAAAGTCAAATACATTCTACAAAGCTAATTGAATCAAATGAAAGTCAAACACATTCAAACAAAGCTATTTGAATCAAATAAGAGTCAAATAAATTCAAACAAAGCTAATTAAATCAAATAAAAGTAAAATACATTCTACAAAGCTAATTGCATCAAATGAAAGTCAAACACATTCAAACAAAGCGTTTTAAATCAAATGAAAGTCAAACACATTCAAAAAAAGCTTTTTAATTTAAATGATAGTCAAACACATTCAAACAAAGCTATATAAATCAAATGAAGGTGAAATGCATTCTACAAAGCAAATTGAATTAAATGAAATTCAAACACATTCAAACAAAGCTATTTGAATCAAATGACAGTCAAATACATTCTACAAAGCTAATTGAATCAAATGAAAGTCAAACACATTCAAACAAAGCTATTTGAATCAAATGAAAGTCAAATACATTCTACAAAGCTAATTGAATCAAATGAAAGTCAAACACATTCAAACAAAGCTATTTGAATCAAATGAAAGTCAAACACATTCAAACAAAGATTTTGAATCAAATGAAAGTCAAATACATTCAACAAAGCTAATTGAATCAAATGAAAGTCAAACACATTCAAATAAAGCTATTTGAATCAAATGAAATTCAAATACATTCAAACAAAGCTAATTAAATCAAATAAAATGCAAATACATTCTACAAAGCTAATTGAATCAAATGAAAGTCAAACACATTCAAACAAAGCTAATTGTATTAACTGAAAGTCAAATATATTCAACAAAGCGAATTGAATCAA
The DNA here is from genome assembly GCF_001683475.1 of Chenopodium quinoa. Taxonomy (NCBI): domain Eukaryota; kingdom Viridiplantae; phylum Streptophyta; class Magnoliopsida; order Caryophyllales; family Amaranthaceae; genus Chenopodium; species Chenopodium quinoa. The sequence goes on along the minus strand of NW_018743634.1, from coordinate 45,191 downwards.
ATGAAAGTAAAACACATTCAAACAAAGCTAATTGAATCAAATGAAAATCAAACACATTCAAACAAAGATTTCGTATTAAATGAAAATCAAATACATTCTACAAAGCTAATTGAATCAAATGAAAGTCAAACACACATTCAAATAAAGTTATTTGAATCAAATGAAAGTCAAATACATTCTACTAAGCTAATTGAATCAAATGGAAGTCAAATACATTCAAACAAAGCTATTTGAATCAATTGACAGTCAAATACGTTATACAAAGCTAATTGTACCAAATGAAAGTCAAACACATTCAAACAAAGCTATTAGAATAAAATGAAAGTCAAATACATTCTACAAAGCTAATTGAATCAAATGAAAGTCAAACACACATTCAAATAAAGTTATTTGAATCAAATGAAAGTCAAATACATTCTACTAAGCTAATTGAATCAAATGGGAGTCAAATACATTCAAACAAAGCTATTTAAATCAATTGACAGTCAAATACGTTCTACAAAACTAATTGTATCAAATGAAAGTCAAACACATTCAAACAAAGCTATTTGAATAAAATGAAAGTCAAATACATTCTATAAAGCTAATTGAATCAAATGAAAGTCAAACACATTCAAACAAAGCTATTTGAATCAAATGAGAGTCAAATAAATTCAAACAAAGCTAATTAAATCAAATAAAAGTAAAATACATTCTACAAAGCTAATTGCATCAAATGAAAGTCAAACACATTCAAACAAAGCCTTTTAAATCAAATGAAAGTGAATCACATTCAAAAAAAGCTTTTTAATTTAAATGAAAGTCAAACACATTCAAACAAAGCTATATAAATCAAATGAAAGTAAAATGCATTCTACAAAGCAAATTGAATTAAATGAAATTCAAACACATTCAAACAAAGCTATTTGAATCAAATGACAGTCAAATACATTCTACAAAGCTTATTGAATCAATTGAAAGTCAAACACATTCAAACAAAGCTATTTGAATCAAATGAAAGTCAAATACATTTTACAAAGCTAATTAAATCAAATGAAAGTCAAACGCATTCAAACAAAGTTCATTGAATCAAATGAAAGTCAAACACATTAAAACAAAGCTATTTTAATTAAATGAATGTCAAATACATTCTACAAAGCTAATTGAATCAAATAAAAGTCAAACACATTCAAACAAAGCTATTGGAAGAAAATGAAAGGCAAATACATTCTACAAAGCTAATTGAATCAACGGAAAGTCAAACACATTCAAACAAAGCTAATTGAATCAAATGAAAGTCAAATACATTCAACAAAGCTAATTGAGTCAAATGAAAGTCAAACACATTCAAACAAAGCTAATTGAATCAAATGAAAGTCAAGCACATTCAAACAAAGCTATTTGAATCGAATGAAAGTCAATTACATTGTACAAAGCTAATTGAACCAAATGAAAGTCAAACACATTCAAACAAAGCTATTTGAATCAAATGAAAGTCAAACACATTCAAACAAAGCTATTTGAATCAAATTACAGTCAAATACATTAAAACAAAGCTAATTAAATCAAATAAAAGTCTAATACATTCTACAAAGCTAATTGAATTAAATTAAAGTCAAACACATTCAAACAAAGCTAATTGAATTAAATGAAAGTCAAACACATTCAAACAAAGATTTCGAATCAAATGAAAGTTAAATACATTCTACAAAGCTAATTGAATCAAATGAAAGTCAAACACATTCAAATAAAGCTATTTTAATAAAATGAAAGTCAAATACATTCTACAAAGCTAATTAAATCAAATGAAAGTCAAACACATTCATACAAAGCTATTTGAATCAAATGACAGTCAAATAAATTTAAACAAAGCTAATTAAATCAAATAAAAATAAAATACATTCTACAAAGCTAATTGAATCAAATGAAAGTCAAATACATTCAAACAAAGCCTTTTAAATCAAATGAAAGTCAAACACATTCAAAAAATCTTTTTAATTTAAATGAAAGTCAAACACATTCAAAAAAGCTATATAAATCTAATGAAAGTGAAATGCATTCTACAAAGCAAATTGAATTAAATGAAATTTAAACACATTCAAACAAAGCTATTTGAATCAAATTACAGTCAAACACATTCTACAAAGCTAATTGAATCAATTGAAAGTCAAACACATACAAACAAAGCTATTTGAATCAGATGAAAGTCAAATACATTCTACAAAGCTAACTGAATCAAATGAAAGTCAAACACATTCAAACAAAGCTATTTTAATCAAATGAAAGTCAAATACATTCTACAAAGCTAGTTGAATCAAATGAAAGTCAAGCACATTCAAACAAAGCTATTTGAATCAAATGAAAGTCGAACACATTCAAACAAAGGAATTTGAATCAAATGAAAGTCAAACACATTCAAACAAAGCTATTTGAATCAAATGAGAGTCAAATAAATTTAAACAAAGCTAATTAAATCAGATAAAAGTAAAATACATTCTACGAAGCTAATTGAATCAAATGAAAGTCAAATACATTCAAACAAAGCCTTTTAAATCAAATGAAAGTCAAACACATTCAAAAAAAGCTTTTTAATTTAAATGAAAGTCAAACACATTCAAACAAAGCTATATAAATCAAATGAAAGTTAAATGCATTCTACAAAGCAAATTGAATTAAATGAAATTTAAACACATTCAAACAAAGCTATTTGAATCAAATTACAGTCAAACACATTCTACAAAGCTAATTGAATCAATTGAAAGTCAAACACATTCAAACAAAGATATTTGAATCAAATGAAAGTCAAATACATTCTACAAAGCTAATTGAATCAAATGAAAGTCAAACACATTCAAATAAAGCTATTTGAATCAAATAAAAGTCAAATACATTCTACAAAGCTAATTGAATCAAATGAAAGTCAAACACATTCAAAAAAAGCTATTTGAATCAAATAAGAGTCAAATAAATTCAAACAAAGCTAATTAAATCAAATAAAAGTAAAATACATTCTACAAAGCTAATTGCATCAAATGAATGTCAAACACATTCAAACAAAGCGTTTTAAATCAAATGAAAGTCAAACACATTCAAAAAAAGCTTTTTAATTTAAATGATAGTCAAACACATTCAAACAAAGCTATATAAATCAAATGAAGGTGAAATGCATTCTACAAAGCAATTTGAATTAAATGAATTTCAAACACATTCAAAAAAAGCTATTTGAATCAAATGACAGTCAAATACATTCTACAAAGCTAATTGAATCAAATAAAAGTCAAACACATTCAAACAAAGCTATTTGAATCAAATGAAAGTCAAATACATTCTACAAAGCTAATTGAATCAAATGAAAGTCAAACACATTCAAACAAAGCTATTTGAATCAAATGAAAGTCAAACACATTCAAACAAAGATTTTGAATCTAATGAAAGTCAAATACATTCTACAAAGCTAATTGAATCAAATGAAAGTCAAACACATTCAAATAAAGCTATTTGAATCAAATGAAATTCAAATACATTCAAACAAAGCTAATTAAATCAAATAAAAGTCAAATACATTCTACAAAGCTAATTGAATCAAATGAAAGTCAAACACATTCAAACAAAGCTAATTGTATTAACTGAAAGTCAAATATATTCAACAAAGCGAATTGAATCAAATGAAAGTAAAACACATTCAAACAAAGCTAATTGAATCAAATGAAAGTCAAACACATTCAAACAAAGATTTCGTATTAAATGAAAGTCAAATACATTCTACAAAGCTAATTGAATCAAATGAAAGTCAAACACACATTCAAATAAAGTTATTTGAATCAAATGAAAGTCAAATACATTCTACTAAGCTAATTGAATCAAATGGAAGTCAAATACATTTAAACAAAGCTATTTGAATCAATTGACAGTCAAATACGTTCTACAAAGCTAATTGTATCAAATGAAAGTCAAACACATTCAAACAAAGCTATTTGAATAAAATGAAAGTCAAATACATTCTACAAAGCTAATTGAATCAAATGAAAGTCAAACACACATTCAAATAAAGTTATTTGAATCAAATGAAAGTCAAATACATTCTACTAAGCTAATTGATTCAAATGGAAGTCAAATACATTCAAACAAAACTATTTGAATCAATTGACAGTCAAATACGTTTTACAAAGCTAATTGTATCAAATGAAAGTCAAACACATTCAAACAAAGCTAATTGAATCAATTGAAAGTCAAACACATTCAAACAAAGCTAATTGAATCAATTGAAAGTCAAACACATTCAAACAAAGCTAATTGAATCAAATGAAAGTCAAATACATTCAACAAAGCTAATTGAATCAAATAAAAGTCAAACACATTCAAACAAAGCTAATTGAATCAAATGAAAGTCAAGCACATTCAAACAAAGCTATTTTAATCGAATGAAAGTCAATTACATTCTACAATGTTAATTGAACCAAATTAAAGTCAAACACATTCAAACAAAGCTATTTGAATCAAATGAAAGTCAAACACATTCAAACAAAGCTATTTGAATCAAATGAGAGTCAAATACATTAAAACAAAGCTAATTAAATCAAATAAAAGTCTAATACATTCTACAAAGCTAATTGAATTAAATTAAAGTCAAACACATTCAAATAAAGCTATTTCAGTCAAATTAAAATCAAATACATTCAACAAAGCTAATAGAATCAAATGAAAGTCAAACACATTCAAACAAAGCAAATTGAATCAAATGAAAGTCAAACACATTCAAACAAAGCTATTTTAATCAAATGAATGTCAAATACGTTCAACAAAGCTAATTGTATCAAATGAAAGTCAAACGCATTGAAACAAAGTTATTTAAATCAAATGAAAGTGAAATGCATTCTACAAAGCTAATTGAATCAAATGAAAGTTAAACGCATTCAAACAAAGCTATTTGAATCAAATGAGAGTCAAATACATTCTACAAAGCTAATTGAATGAAATGAAAGTCAAACTCATTCAAACAAAGCTAATTGAATCAAATGAAAGTCAAATACATTCTACAAAGCTAATTGAACCAAATGAAAGTCAAACACATTCAAATAAAGCTATTTGAATCAAATGAAAGTCAAACACTTTCAAACAAAGCTATTTTAATTAAATGAATGTCAAATACATTCTACAAAGCTAATTGAATTAAATGAAAGTCAAACACATTCAAATAAAGCTATTTGAATCAAATAAAAGTCAAATACATTCTACAAAGCTAATTGAATCAAATGAAAGTCAAACACATTCAAACAAAGCTATTTGAATCAAATAAGAGTCAAATAAATTCAAACAAAGCTAATTAAATCAAATAAAAGTAAAATACATTCTACAAAGCTAATTGCATCAAATGAAAGTCAAATACATTCAAACAAAGCGTTTTAAATCAAATGAAAGTCAAACACATTCAAAAAAAGCTTTTTAATTTAAATGATAGTCAAACACATTTCAAACAAAGCTATATAAATCAAATGAAGGTGAAATGCATTCTACAAAGCAAATTGAATCAATTGAAAGTCAAACACATTCAAACAAAGCTATTTGAATCAAATGAAAGTCAAATACATTCTACAAAGCTAATTGAATCAAATGAAAGTCAAACACATTCAGATTAAGCTATTTGAATCAAATAAAAGTCAAATACATTCTACAAAGCTAATTGAATCAAATGAAAGTCAAACACATTCAAACAAAGCTATTTGAATCAAATGAAAGTCAAATACATTCTACAAAGCTAATTGAATCAAATGAAAGTCAAACACATTCAAACAAAGCTATTTGAATCAAATGAAAGTCAAACACATTCAAACAAAGATTTTGAATCAAATGAAAGTCAAATACATTCTACAAAGCTAATTGAATCAAATGAAAGTCAAACACATTCAAATAAAGCTATTTGACTCAAATGAAATTCAAATACATTCAAACAAAGCTAATTAAATCAAATAAAAGTCAAATACATTCTACAAAGCTAATTGAATCAAATGAAAGTCAAACACATTCAAACAAAGCTAATTGTATTAACTGAAAGTCAAATATATTCAACAAAGCGAATTGAATCAAATGAAAGTAAAACACATTCAAACAAAGCTAATTGAATCAAATGAAAGTCAAACACATTCAAACAAAGATTTCGTATTAAATGAAAGTCAAATACATTCTACAAAGCTAATTGAATCAAATGAAAGTCAAACACACATTCAAATAAAGTTATTTGAATCAAATGAAAGTCAAATACATTCTACTAAGCTAATTGAATCAAATGGAAGTCAAATACATTCAAACAAAGCTATTTGAATCAATTGACAGTCAAATACGTTCTACAAAGCTAATTGTATCAAATGAAAGTCAAACACATTCAAACAAAGCTATTTGAATAAAATGAAAGTCAAATACATTCTACAAAGCTAATTGAATCAAATGAAAGTCAAACACACATTCAAATAAAGTTATTTGAATCAAATCAAAGTCAAATACATTCTACTAAGCTAATTGAATCAAATGGAAGTCAAATACATTCAAACAAAGCTATTTGAATCAATTGACAGTCAAATACGTTCTACAAAGCTAATTGTATCAAATGAAAGTCAAACACATTCAAACAAAGCTATTTGAATCAAATGAAAGTCAAACACATTCAAACAAAGCTATTTGAATCAAATTAGAGTCAAATACATTAAAACAAAGCTAATTAAATCAAATAAAAGTCTAATACATTCTACAAAGCTAATTGAATTAAATTAAAGTCAAACACATTCAAACAAAGCAAATTGAATTAAATGAAAGTCAAACACATTCAAACAAAGATTTCGAATCAAATGAAAGTCAAATACATTCTACAAAGCTAATTGAATCAAATGAAAGTCAAACACATTCAAATAAAGCTATTTCAATAAAATGAAAGTCAAATACATTCTACAAAGCTAATTAAATCAAATGAAAGTCAAACACATTCAAACAAAGCTATTTGAATCAAATGACATTCAAATAAATTTAAACAAAGCTAATTAATTCAAATAAAAGTAAAATACATTCTACAAAGCTAATTGAATCAAATGAAAGTCAAATACATTCAAACAAAGCCTTTTAAATCAAATGAAAGTCAAACACATTCAAAAAATGCTTTTTAATTTAAATGAAAGTCAAACACATTCAAAAAAGCTATATAAATCTAATGAAAGTGAAATGCATTCTACAAAGCAAATTGAATTAAATGAAATTTAAACACATTCAAACAAAGCTATTTGAATCAAATTACAGTCAAACACATTCTACAAAGCTAATTGAATCAATTGAAAGTCAAACACATACAAACAAAGCTATTTGAATCAGATGAAAGTCAAATACATTCTACAAAGCTATCTGAATTAAATGAAAGTCAAAACACATTCAAACAAAGCTTATTGAATGAAATGAAAGTCAAACACATTCAAACAAAGCTATTTTAATTAAATGAATGTCAAATACATTCTACAAAGCGAATTGAATCAAATGAAAGTCAAACACATTCAAACAAAGCTATTTGAAGAAAATGAAAGTCAAATACATTCTACAAAGCAAATTGAATCAAATGAAAGTCAAACACAATCAAACAAAGTTATTTGATTCAAATGAAAGTCAAATACATTCTACAAAGCTTATTGAATCAAATGAAAGTCAAACACATTCAAACAAAGCTAATTAAATCAAATAAAAGTCAAATACATTCTACAAAGCTAATTGCATCAAATGAAAGTCAAACACATTCAAACAAAAGCTAATTGAATCAAATGGAAGTCAAATACATTCTATAAAGCTAATTATATTAAATAAGCTAATTCAAAATAAGCTAATCGAATTAAATTAAAGTCAAACACATTCAAAATAAGCTAATATAATTAAATTAAAGTCAATCACATTCAAACAAAGCTTTCGAACCAAGTGAAAGTCAAATACATTCTACAAAGCTAATTGAATCAAATGAAAGTCAAATACATTCAAACAAAGCTAATTGAATCAATTGAAAGTCAAACACATTCAAACAAAGCTAATTGAATCAAATGAAAGTCAAATACATTCAACAAAGCTAATTGAATCAAATGAAAGTCAAAAACATTCAAACAAAGCTAATTGAATCAAATGAAAGTGAAGCACATTCAAACAAAGCTATTTTAATCGAATGAAAGTCAATTACATTCTACAAAGCTAATTGAACCAAATGAAAGTCCAACACATTCAAACAAAGCTATTTGAATCAAATGAAAGTCAAACACATTTAAACAAAGCTATTTCAAACAAATGAGAGTCAAATACATTAAAACAAAGCTAATTAAATCAAATAAAAGTCTAATACATCCTACAAAGCTAATTGAATTAAATTAAAGTCAAACACATTCAAACAAAGCTAATTGAATCAAATGAAAGTCAAACACATTCAAACAAAGATTTCAAATCAAATGAAAGTCAAATACATTCTACAAAGCTAATTGAATCAAATGAAAGTCAAACACATTCAAATAAAGCTATTTGACTCAAATGAAATTCAAATACATTCAAACAAAGCTAATTAAATCAAATAAAAGTCAAATACATTCTACAAAGCTAATTGAATCAAATGAAAGTCAAACACATTCAAACAAAGCTAATTGTATTAACTGAAAGTCAAATATATTCAACAAAGCGAATTGAATCAAATGAAAGTAAAACACATTAAAACAAAGCTAATTGAATCAAATGAAAGTCAAACACATTCAAACAAATATTTCGTATTAAATGAAAGTCAAATACATTCAACAAAGCTAATTGAATCAAATGAAAGTCAAACACACATTCAAATAAAGTTATTTGAATCAAATGAAAGTCAAATACATTCTACTAAGCTAATTGAATCAAATGGAAGTCAAATACATTCAAACAAAGCTATTTGAATCAATTGACAGTCAAATACGTTCTACAAAGCTAATTGTATCAAATGAAAGTCAAACACATTCAAACAAAGCTATTTGAATAAAATGAAAGTCAAATACATTCTACAAAGCTAATTGAATCAAATGAAAGTCAAACACACATTCAAATAAAGTTATTTGAATCAAATGAAAGTCAAATACATTCTACTAAGCTAATTGAATCAAATGGAAGTCAAATACATTCAAACAAAGCTATTTGAATCAATTGACAGTCAAATACGTTCTACAAAGCTAATTGTATCAAATGAAAGTCAAACACATTCAAACAAAGCTATTTGAATAAAATGAAAGTCAAATACATTCTACAAAGCTAATTGAATCAAATAAAAGTCAAACACATTCAAACAAAGCTATTTGAATCAAATGAGAGTCAAATAAATTCAAACAAAGCTAATTAAATCAAATAAAAGTAAAATACATTCTACAAAGCTAATTGCATCAAATGAAAGTCAAACACATTCAAACAAAGCCTTTTAAATCAAATGAAAGTCAATCACATTCAAAAAAAGCTTTTTAATTTAAATGAAAGTCAAACACATTCAAACAAAGCTATATAAATCAAATGAAAGTGAAATGCATTCTACAAAGCAAATTGAATTAAATGAAATTCAAACACATTCAAACAAAGCTATTTGAATGAAATGACAGTCAAATACATTCTACAAAGCTAATTGAATCAATTGAAAGTCAAACACATTCAAACAAAGCTATTTGAATCAAATGAAAGTCAAATACATTTTTACAAAGCTAATTAAATCAAATGAAAGTCAAACACATTCAAACAAAGCTCATTGAATCAAATGAAAGTCAAACACATTAAAACAAAGCTATTTTAATTAAATGAATGTCAAATACATTCTACAAAGCTAATTGAATCAAATAAAAGTCAAACACATTCAAACAAAGCTATTTGAAGAAAATGAAAGGCAAATACATTCTACAAAGCTAATTGAATCAAATGAAAGTCAAACTCATTCAAACAAAGCTAATTGAATCAAATGAAAGTCAAATACATTCAACAAAGCTAATTGAGTCAAATGAAAGTCAAACACATTCAAACAAAGCTAATTGAATCAAATGAAAGTCAAGCACATTCAAACAAAGCTATTTGAATCGAATGAAAGTCAATTACATTGTACAAAGCTAATTGAACCAAATGAAAGTCAAACACATTCAAACAAAGCTATTTGAATCAAATGAAAGTCAAACACATTCAAACAAAGCTATTTGAATCAAATTAGAGTCAAATACATTAAAACAAAGCTAATTAAATCAAATAAAAGTCTAATACATTCTACAAAGCTAATTGAATTAAATTTAAAGTCAAACACATTCAAACAAAGCAAATTGAATTAAATGAAAGTCAAACACATTCAAACAAAGATTTCGAATCAAATGAAAGTCAAATACATTCTACAAAGCTAATTGAATCAAATGAAAGTCAAACACATTCAAATAAAGCTATTTCAATAAAATGAAAGTCAAATACATTCTACAAAGCTAATTAAATCAAATGAAAGTCAAACACATTCAAACAAAGCTATTTGAATCAAATGACAGTCAAATAAATTTAAACAAAGCTAATTAAATCAAATAAAAGTAAAATACATTCTACAAAGCTAATTGAATCAAATGAAAGTCAAATACATTCAAACAAAGCCTTTTAAATCAAATGAAAGTCAAACACATTCAAAAAAAGCTTTTTAATTTAAATGAAAGTCAAACACATTCAAAAAAGCTATATAAATCTAATGAAAGTGAAATGCATTCTACAAAGCAAATTGAATTAAATGAAATTTAAACACATTCAAACAAAGCTATTTGAACAAATTACAGTCAAACACATTCTACAAAGCTAATTGAATCAATTGAAAGTTAAACACATACAAACAAAGCTATTTGAATCAGATGAAAGTCAAATACATTCTACAAAGCTAACTGAATCAAATGAAAGTCAAACACATTCAAACAAAGCTTATTGAATGAAATGAAAGTCAAACACATTCAAACAAAGCTATTTTAATTAAATGAATGTCAAATACATTCTACAAAGCGAATTGAATCAAATGAAAGTCAAACACATTCAAACAAAGCTATTTGAATCAAATGAAAGTCAAATACATTTTACAAAGCTAATTAAATCAAATGAAAGTCAAACACATTCAAACAAAGCTCATTGAATCAAATGAAAGTCAAACACATTAAAACAAAGCTATTTTAATTAAATGAATGTCAAATACATTCTACAAAGCTAATTGAATCAAATAAAAGTCAAACACATTCAAACAAAGCTATTTGAAGAAAATGAAAGTCAAATACATTCTACAAAGCAAATTGAATCAAATGAAAGTCAAACACAATCAAACAAAGTTATTTGATTCAAATGAAAGTCAAATACATTCTACAAAGCTTATTGAATCAAATGAAAGTCAAACACATTCAAACAAAGCTAATTAAATCAAATAAAAGTCAAATACATTCTACAAAGCTAATTGCATCAAATGAAAGTCAAACACATTCAAACAAAAGCTAATTGAATCAAATGGAAGTCAAATACATTCTATAAAGCTAATTGAATTAAATAAGCTAATTCAAAATAAGCTAATCGAATTAAATTAAAGTCAAACACATTCAAAATAAGCTAATATAATTAAATTAAAGTCAATCACATTCAAACAAAGCTTTCGAACCAAGTGAAAGTCAAATACATTCTACAAAGCTAATTGAATCAAATGAAAGTCAAATACATTCAAACAAAGCTAATTGAATCAATTGAAAGTCAAACACATTCAAACAAAGCTAATTGAATCAAATGAAAGTCAAATACATTCAACAAAGCTAATTGAATCAAATGAAAGTCAAAAACATTCAAACAAAGCTAATTGAATCAAATGAAAGTCAAGCACATTCAAACAAAGCTATTTTAATCGAATGAAAGTCAATTACATTCTACAAAGCTAATTGAACCAAATGAAAGTCCAACACATTCAAACAAAGCTATTTGAATCAAATGAAAGTCAAACACATTTAAAACAAAGCTATTTCAAACAAATGAGAGTCAAATACATTAAAACAAATCTAATTAAATCAAATAAAAGTCTAATACATCCTACAAAGCTAATTGAATTAAATTAAAGTCAAACACATTCAAACAAAGCTAATTGAATCAAATGAAAGTCAAACACATTCAAACAAAGATTTCGAATCAAATGAAAGTCAAATACATTCTACAAAGCTAATTGAATCAAATGAAAGTCAAACACATTCAAATAAAGCTATTTCAATCTAATGAAAGTCAAATACATTCTACAAAGCTAATTGAATCAAATGAAAGTCAAACACATTCAAACAAAGCTATTTGAATCAAATGAGAGTCAAATAAATTTAAACAAAGCTAATTAAATCAAATAAAAGTAAAATACATTCTACGAAGCTAATTGAATCAAATGAAAGTCAAATACATTCAAACAAAGCCTTTTAAATCAAATGAAAGTCGAACACATTCAAAAAAAGCTTTTTAATTTAAATGAAAGTCAAACACATTCAAACAAAGCTATATAAATCAAATGAAAGTGAAATGCATTCTACAAAGCAAATTGAATTAAATAAAATTTAAACACATTCAAACAAAGCTATTTGAATCAAATTACAGTCAAACACATTCTACAAAGCTAATTGAATCAATTGAAAGTCAAACACATTCAAACAAAGCTATTTGAATCAAATGAAAGTCAAATACATTCTACAAAGCTAATTGAATCAAATGAAAGTCAAACACATTCAGATTAAGCTATTTGAATCAAATAAAAGTCAAATACATTCTACAAAGCTAATTGAATCAAATGAAAGTCAAACACATTCAAACAAAGCTATTTGAATCAAATAAGAGTCAAATAAATTCAAACAAAGCTAATTAAATCAAATAAAAGTAAAATACATTCTACAAAGCTAATTGCATCAAATGAAAGTCAAACACATTCAAACAAAGCGTTTTAATCAAATGAAAGTCAAACACATTCAAAAAAACCTTTTTAATTTAAATGATAGTCAAACACATTCAAACAAAGCTATATAAATCAAATGAAGGTGAAATGCATTCTACAAAGCAAATTGAATTAAATGAAATTCAAACACATTCAAACAAAGCTATTTGAATCAAATGACAGTCAAATACATTCTACAAAGCTAATTGAATCAAATGAAAGTCAAACACATTCAAACAAAGCTATTTGAATCAAATAAAAGTCAAATACATTCTACAAAGCTAATTGAATCAAATGAAAGTCAAACACATTCAAACAAAGCTATTTGAATCAAATGAAAGTCAAAACACATTCAAACAAAGATTTTGAATCAAATGAAAGTCAAATACATTCAACAAAGCTAATTGAATCAAATGAAAGTCAAACACATTCAAATAAAGCTATTTGAATAAAATGAAATTCAAATACATTCAAACAAAGCTAATTAAATCAAATAAAAGTCAAATACATTCTACAAAGCTAATTGAATCAAATGAAAGTCAAACACATTCAAACAAAGCTAATTGTATTAACTGAAAGTCAAATATATTCAACAAAGCGAATTGAATCAAATGAAAGTAAAACACATTCAAACAAAGCTAATTGAATCAAATGAAAATCAAACACATTCAAACAAAGATTTCGTATTAAATGAAAGTCAAATACATTCTACAAAGCTAATTGAATCAAATGAAAGTCAAACACACATTCAAATAAAGTTATTTGAATCAAATGAAAGTCAAATACATTCTACTAAGCTAATTGAATCAAATGGAAGTCAAATACATTCAAACAAAGCTATTTGAATCAATTGACAGTCAAATACGTTATACAAAGCTAATTGTATCAAATGAAAGTCAAAACACATTCAAACAAAACTATTTGAATAAAATGAAAGTCAAATACATTCTACAAAGCTAATTGAATCAAATGAAAGTCAAACACACATTCAAATAAAGTTATTTGAATCAAATGAAAGTCAAATACATTCTACTAAGCTAATTGAATCAAATGGAAGTCAAATACATTCAAACAAAGCTATTTAAATCAATTGACAGTCAAATACGTTCTACAAAACTAATTGTATCAAATGAAAGTCAAACACATTCAAACAAAGCTATTTGAATAAAATGAAACTCAAATACATTCTACAAAGCTAATTGAATCAAAATGAAAGTCAAACACATTCAAACAAAGGTACTTGAATCAAATGAGAGTCAAATAAATTCAAACAAAGCTAATTAAATCAAATAAAAGTAAAATACATTCTACAAAGCTAATTGCATCAAAATGAAAGTCAAACACATTCAAACAAAGCCTTTTAAATCAAATGAAGTCAATCACATTCAAAAAAAGCTTTTTAATTTAAATGAAAGTCAAACACATTCAAACAAAGCTATATAAATCAAATGAAAGTGAAATGCATTCTACAAAGCAAATTGAATTAAATAAAATTCAAACACATTCAAACAAAGCTATTTGAATCAAATGACAGTCAAATACATTCTACAAAGCTAATTGAATCAATTGAAAGTCAAACACATTCAAACAAAGCTATTTGAATCAAATGAAAGTCAAATACATTTTACAAAGCTAATTAAAACAAATGAAAGTCAAACGCATTCAAACAAAGCTCATTGAATCAAATGAAAGTCAAACACATTAAAAACAAAGCTATTTTAATTAAATGAATGTCAAATACATTCTACAAAGCTAATTGAATCAAATAAAAGTCAAACACGTTCAAACAAAGCTATTGGAAGAAAAATGAAAGGCAAATACATTCTACAAAGCTAATTGAATCAAATGAAAGTCAAACACATTCAAACAAAGCTAATTGAATCAAATGAAAGTCAAATACATTCAACAAAGCTAATTGAGTCAAATGAAAGTCAAACACATTCAAAACAAAGCTAATTGAATCAAATGAAAGTCAAGCACATTCAAACAAAGCTATTTGAATCGAATGAAAGTCAATTACATTGTACAAAGCTAATTGAACCAAATGAAAAGTCAAACACATTCAAACAAAGCTATTTGAATCAAATGAAAGTCAAACACATTCAAACAAAGCTATTTGAATCAAATTAGAGTCAAATACATTAAAACAAAAGCTAATTAAATCAAAAATAAAAGTCTAATACATTCTACAAAGCTAATTGAATTAAATTAAAGTCAAAACACATTCAAACAAAGCTAATTGAAATTAAATGAAAAGTCAAACACATTCAAACAAAGATTTCGAAATCAAATGAAAGTCAAATACATTCTACAAAGCTAATTGAATCAAATGAAATTCAAACACATTCAAATAAAGCTATTTCAATAAAATGAAAGTCAAATACATTCTACAAAGCTAATTAAATCAAATGAAAGTCAAACACATTCAAACAAAGCTATTTGAATCAAATGAAGTCAAATAAATTTAAACAAAGCTAATTAAATCAATAAAAGTAAAATACATTCTAAAGCTAATTGAATCAAATGAAAGTCAAATACATTCAAACAAAGCCTTTTAAATCAAATGAAAGTCAAACACATTCAAAAAAAGCTTTTTAATTTAAATGAAAGTCAAACACATTCAAAAAAGCTATATAAATCTAATGAAAGTGAAATGCATTCTACAAAGCAAATTGAATTAAATGAAATTTAAACACATTCAAACAAAGCTATTTGAATCAAATTACAGTCAAACACATTCTACAAAGCTAATTGAATCAATTGAAAGTCAAACACATTCAAACAAAGCTATTTGAATCAAATGAAAGTCAAATACATTCTACAAAGCTAATTGAATCAAATGAAAGTCAAACACATTCAAACAAAGCTATTATTGAATCACAAGTGAAAAAAAGTCAAATACATTCTACAAAGCTAATTGAATCAAATGAAAGTCAAACACATTTAAACAAAGCTATTGAATCAAAAGAAAAGTCAAAACATACATTCTACAGAAGCAAATTGAATCAAATGAAAGTCAAACACATTCAAACAAAGCTATTTGAAATCAAATGAGAGTCAAATACATTCTAAACAAAGCTAATTTGAATCAAATGAAAAGTCAAACACATTCAAACAAAGCTATTTGAATCAAAATGAAAGTCAAATACATTCAAACAAAGCTTTTATTCAAATGAAAGTCAAACAATCAAAAAAACTATTTGAGAATGAGTCAAACACATTCAAACAAAGCTATATTAAATCAAATGAAAGTGAAATGCAATTCTACAAAGCAAATTGAATCAAATGAAATTTAAACACATTCAAACAAAGCTATTTGAATCAAATGACAGTCAAATACATTCTACAAAGCTAATTGAATCAAATGAAAGTCAAACACATTCAAACAAAGCTAATTGAATTCACCAATGAGAAGTCAAAAAATACATTCTAACAAAGCTAATTGAATCAAATGAAAGTCAAACACATTCAAACAAAGCTATTTGAATCAAATGAAAGTCAAACAATTCAAACAAAGCTATTTTAATCAAATAAAGTCATTCTACAAAGCTAATTAAAAATAAAGTCAAACACATTCAACAAAGCTTTTGAATCAAATGAAAGTCAAACACATTCAAACAAAGCTATTTGAATCAAATGATAAGTCAAAACACATTCAAACAAAGCTATATAATCAAATGAAGTCAAAATACAAAGCATTGAAAAAGAAATTAAACCTATTAAATCAAGAGAATAAAAGTAAATACATTCTACAAAGCTAATTGAATTAAATAAAGTCAAACACATTCAAACAAAGCTATTTGAATCAAATGAAAGTCAAATACATTCTAGCTTTACAATGTCAAACATCAAAGCTATTGTCAAATGTCAACAATGAAAAGTTCAAATGACATTCTACAACAAAGCTAATTGAATCAAATGAAAGTCAAACACATTCAAACAAAGCTATTTGAATCAAATGAGAAGTCAAATACATTCAAACAAAGCTAATTAAATCAATAAAAGTCTAATACATTCTACAAAGCTAATTGAATTAAATTAAAGTCAAACACATTCAAACAAAGCTAATTGAATCAAATGAAAGTCAAACAAATTCAAATTCAAAGCTATTTCATTCAAACTTCACATATTGAAAGTCAAAACATTCAAAAAGTTATTAGAATCAAATGAAAGTCAAATCACATTCTAATCAAAGCTAATTGAAATCAAATGAAAGTCAAAACACATTCAAATAAAGCTATTTGAATCAAATGAAAGTCAAATACATTCTACAAAGCTAATTGAATCAAATGAAAGTCAAACACATTCAAACAAAGCTGTTTGAATCAAATGAAAGTCAAATACATTCTAAACAAAGCTAATTGAAATCAAAATAAAAGTAAAACATACATTCTACAAAAGCTAATTGAATCAAATGAAAGTCAAACACATTCGAACAAAGTCTATTTAAATCAAATGAAAGTCAAACACATTCAAAAAAGCTTTTTAATTTAAATGAAAGTCAAACACATTCAAACAAAGCTATATAAATCAAAATGAAAGTGAAATGCATTCTACAAAGCAAATTGAATTAAATGAAATTCAAACACATTCAAACAAAGCTATTTGAATCAAATGACAGTAAAATACATTCTACAAAGCTAATTGAATCTATTGAAAATCAAACACATTCAAACGAAGCTATTTGAATCAAATGAAAGTCAAATAACATTCTACAAAGCTAATTGAATCAAATGAAAGTCAAACACATTCAAACAAAGCTAATTGAATCAAATGAAAGTCAAACACATTCAAACAAAGCTATTTTAATTAAATGAAATGTCAAACATATTCTACAAAGCTAATTGAATCAAATGAAAGTCAAACACATTCAAACAAAGCTATTTGAAGAAAATGAAAGTCAAAATACATTCAACAAAGGAAATTTGAAACAAATGAAAGTCAAACACAGTCAAACAAAGTTATTTGACTCAAATGAAAGTCAAATACATTCTGCAAAGCTAATTGAATCAAATGAAAGTCAAACACATTCAAACAAAGCTATTTGAATCAAATGAAAATCAAATACGTTCTACAAAGCTAATTGTATCAAATGAAAGTAACACGCAATCAAATAAAGCTATTTGAGTCAAATGAAAGTCAAACACATTCAAACAAAGTTGTTTAAATTAAATGAAAGTGAAATGTATTCTACAAAGCTAATTAAATCAAATGAAAGTTAAACGCATTCAAACAAAGCTATTTGAATCAAATGAGAGTCAAATATATTCTACAAAGCTAATTGAATCAAATGAAAGTCAAACACATTCAAACAAAGCTAATTGAATCGAATGAGAGTCAAATACATTCAACAAAGCTAATTGAATCAAATGAAAGTCAAACACAATCAAACAAAGCTAATTGAAATCAAATGAAAGTCAAAGCACATTCAAACAAAGCTAATTTAATCAAAAGAAAGTCAAATACATTCAACAAAGCTAATTGAATCAAATGAAAGTCAAACACATTCAAACAAAGCTATTTGAATCAAATGAAAGTCAAACAGCATTCAACAAAGCTATTTGAATCAAAATGAGGGTCAAATACATTAAAACAAAGCTAATTAAATCAAATAAAAGTCTAATACATTCTACAAAGCTAATTGAATTAAATTAAAGTCAAACACATTCAAACAAAGCTAATTGAATCAAATGAAAGTCAAACACATTCAAACAAAGATTTTGAATCAAATGAAAGTCAAATACATTCTACAAAGCTAATTGAATCAAATGAAAGTCAAACACATTCAAATAAAGCTATTTGAATCAAATGAAAGTTAAATACATTCTACAAAGCTAATTGAATCAAATGAAAGTCAAACACATTCAAACAAAGCTATTTGAATTAAAGGAGAGTCAAATAAATTCAAACAAACCTAATTAAATCAAATAAAAGTAAAATACATTCTACAAAGCTAATTGAATCAAATGAAAGTCAAACACATTCAAACAAAGCCTTTTAAATCAAATGAAAGTCAAACACATTCAAAAATAGCTTTTTAATTTAAATGAAAGTCAAACACATTCAAACAAAGCTATATAAATCAAATGAAAGTGAAATGCATTCTACAAAGCAAATTGATCTAAATGAAATTCAAACACAGTCAAACAAAGCTATTTAAATCAAATGACAGTCAAACACATTCTACAAAGCTAATTGAAACAATTGAAAAGTCAAACACATTCAAACAAAGCTATTTGAATCAAATGAAAGTCAAATACATTCTACAAAGCTAATTGAATCAAATGAAAGTCAAACACATTCAAACAAAGCTAATTGAATCAAATGAAAGTCAAACACATTAAAACAAAGCTATTTTAATTAAATGAATATCAAATACATTCTACAAAGCTAATTGAATCAAATGAAAGTCAAACACATTCTAAACAAAGCTATTTGAAGAAAAAGAAAGTCAAATACATTCTACAAAGCAAATTGAATCAAATGAAAGTCAAACACAATTCAAACAAAGCTATTTGAAATCAAATGAAAGTCAAACAGATTCAAACAAAAGCTATTTGAATCAAATGAGAGTCAAATACATTAAAACAAACTAATTAAATCAAATAAAAGTCTAATACATTCTACAAAGCTAATTGAATTAAATTAAAGTCAAAACATTCAACAAAAGCTAATTGAATCAAATGAAAGTCAAAACACATTCAAACAAAGATTTTGAATCAAATGAAAGTCAAATACATTCTACAAAGCTAATTGAATCAAATGAAAGTCAAACACATTCAAATAAAGCTATTTGAATCAAATGAAAGTTAAATACATTCTACAAAGCTAATTGAATCAAATGAAAGTCAAACACATTCAAACAAAGCTATTTGAATTAAAGGAGAGTCAAATAAATTCAAACAAACTAATTAAATCAAATAAAAGTAAAATACATTCTACAAAGCTAATTGAATCAAATGAAAGTCAAACACATTCAAACAAAGCTTTTAAATCAAATAAAGTCAAACACATTCAAAAATAGCTTTTTAATTTAAATGAAAGTCAAAACATTCAAACAAAGCTATATAAATCAAATGAAAGTGAAATGCATTCTAACAAAGCAAATTGATCTAAATGAAATTCAAACACAGTCAAACAAAGCTATTTAAATCAAATGACAGTCAAAACACATTCTACAAAGCTAATTGAAACAATTGAAAGTCAAACACATTCAAACAAAGCTATTTGAATCAAATGAAAGTCAAATACATTCTACAAAGCTAATTGAATCAAATGAAAAGTCAAAACACATTCAAACAAAGCTAATTGAATCAAATGAAAGTCAAACACATTAAAACAAAGCTATTTTAATTAAATGAATATCAAATACATTCTACAAAGCTAATTGAATCAATGAAAGTCAAACACATTCTAACAAAGCTATTTGAAGAAAAATGAAAGTCAAATACATTCTACAAAGCAAATTGAATCAAATGAAAGTCAAACACATTCAAACAAAGCTATTTGAATCAAATGAAAAGTCAAACAGATTCAAACAAAACTATTTGAATCAAATGAGAGTCAAATACATTAAAACAAACCTAATTAAATCAAATAAAAGTCTAATACATTCTTCAAAGCTAATTGAATTAAATTAAAGTCAAACACATTCAAACAAAGCTAATTGAATCAAATGAAAGTCAAACTCATTCAAATAAAGCTATTTCAATCAAATGAAAGTCAAATACATTCTACAAAGCTAATTGAATCAAATGAAAGTCAAACACATTCAAACAAAGCTATTTGAAAAATGAAAGTCAAACACATTCAAACAAAGCTATTAATTAAATGAATGTCAATATATTCTACAAAGCTAATTGAATCTAATGAAAGTCAAACACATTCAAACAAAGCTATTGAAGAAAATGAAAGTAAAAAACATTCAACAAAGGAAATTGAAACAAATGAAAGTCAAACACAGTCAAACAAAGTTATTTGACTCAAATGAAAGTCAAATACATTCTACAAAGCTAATTGAATCAAATGAAAGTCAAACACATTCAAACAAAGCTATTTGAATCAAATGAAAATCAAATACGTTCTACAAAGCTAATTGTATCAAATGAAATTAACACGCAATCAAATAAAGCTATTTGAGTCAAATGAAAGTCAAACACATTCAAACAAAGTTGTTTAAATTAAATGAAAGTGAAATGTATTCTACAAAGCTAATTAAATCAAATGAAAGTTAAACGCATTCAAACAAAGCTATTTGAATCAAATGAGAGTCAAATAATTCTACAAAGCTAATTGAATCAAATGAAACTCAAACACATTCAAACAAAGCTAATTAAATCAAATGAAAGTCAAATACATTCAACAAAGCTAATTAAATCAAATGAAAGTCAAACACATTCAAACAACTAATTGAATCAAATGAAAGTCAAGCACATTCAAACAAAGCTATTTTAATCAAATGAAAGTCAAATACATTCTACAAAGCTAATTGAATCAAATGAAAGTAAACACATTCAAACAAAGCTATTCGAATCAAATGAAAGTCAAACACATTCAAACAAAGCTATTTGAATCAAATGAGGGTCAAATACATTAAAACAAAGCTAATTAAATCAAATAAAAGTCTAATACATTCTACAAAGCTAATTGAATTAAATTAAAGTCAAACACATTCAAACAAAGCTAATTGAATCAAATGAAAGTCAAACACATTCAAACAAAGATTTTGAATCAAATGAAAGTCAAATACATTCTACAAAGCTAATTGAATCAAATGAAAGTCAAAACATTCAAATAAAGCTATTTGAATCAAATGAAAGTCAAATACATTCTACATAGCTAATTGAATCAAATGAAAGTCAAACACATTCAAAAAAGCTATTTGAATTAAAGGAGAGTCAAATAAATTCAAACAAAGCTAATTAAATCAAATAAAAGTAAAATACATTCTACAAAGCTAATTGAATCAAATGAAGTCAAACACATTCAAACAAAGCCTTTTAATCAAATGAAAGTCAAACACATTCAAAAAAAGCTTTTTAATTTAAATGAAAATCAAACACATTCAAACAAAGCTATATAAATCAAATGAAAGTGGAAATGCATTCTACAAAGCAAATTGATCTAAATGAAATTCAAACACATTCAAACAAAGCTATTTGAATCAAATGACAGTCAAACACATTCTACAAAAGCTAATTGAAACAATTGAAAGTCAAACACATTCAAACAAAGCATTTTGAATCAAATGAAAGTCAAATACATTCTAACAAACCTAATTGAATCAAATGAAAGTCAAACACATTCAAACAAAGCTAATTGAATCAAATGAAAGTCAAACACATTCAAAACAAAGCTATTTTTATCAAATGAAAGTCAAATACATTCTACAAAGCTAATTGAATCAAATGAAAGTCAAACACATTCAAACAAGCTAATTGAATCAAATGAAAGTCAAACACATTCAAACAAAGCTATTTTAAATAAATGAATGTCAAATATATTCTACAAAGCTAATTGAATCAAATGAAAGTCAAACACATTCAAACAAAGCTATTTGAATCAAATGAAAGTCAAACACATTCAAACAAAGCTATTTGAATCAAATGAGAGTCAAATACATTAAAGCAAAGCTAATTAAATCAAATAAAAGTCTAATACATTCTACAAAAGCTAATTGAATTAAATTAAAGTCAAACACATTCAAACAAAGCTATTCGAATCAAATGAAAATCAAATATGTTCTACAAAGCTAATTGTATCAAATGAAAGTAACACGCAATCAAATAAAGCTATTTGAGTCAAATGAAAGTCAAACACATTCAAAACAAAGTTGTTTAAATTAAATGAAAAGTGAAATGTATTCTACAAAGCTAATTAAATCAAATGAAAGTTTAAACGCATTCCAAACAAAGCTATTTTGAATCAAATGAGAGTCAAATATATTAAACAAAGCTAATTGAATCAAATGAAAGTCAAACACATTCAAACAAAGCTAATTGAATCAAATAAAAGTCAAGCACATTCAAACAAAGCTATTTTAATCAAATGAAAGTCAATTACATTCTACAAAGCTAATTGAATCAAATGAAAGCAAAAACACATTCAAACAAAGCTATTTGAATCAAATGAAAGTCAAACACATTCAAACAAAGCTATTTGAATCAAATGAGGGTCAAATACATTAAAACAAAGCTAATTAAATCAAATAAAAGTCTAATACATTCTACAAAGCTAATTGAATTAAATTAAAGTCAAACACATTCAAACAAAGCTAATTGAATCAAATGAAAGTCAAACACATTCAAACAAAGATTTTGAATCAAATGAAAGTCAAATACATTCTACAAAGCTAATTGAATCAATTGAAAGTCAACACATTCAAACAAAGCTATTTGAATCAAATGAAAGTCAAATACATTCTACAAAGCTAATTGAATCAAATGAAAGTCAAACACATTCAAACAAAGCTTTTAAATCAAATGAAAGTCAAACACATTCAAAAAAAGCTTTTTAATTTAAATGAAAGTCAAACACATTCAAACAAAGCTATATAAATCAAATGAAAGTGAAATGCATTCTACAAAGCAAATTGATCTAAATGAAATTCAAACACATTCAACAAAGCTATTTGAATCAAATGACAGTCAAACACATTCTACAAAGCTAATTGAAACAATTGAAAGTCAAACACATTCAAACAAAGCTATTTGAATCAAACGAAAGTCAAATACGTTCTACAAAGCTAATTGAATCAAATGAAAGTCAAACACATTCAAACAAAGCTAATTGAATTAAATGAAAGTCAAACACATTCAAACAAAGCTATTTTAATTAAATGAATATCAAATACATTCTACAAAGCAAATTGAATCAAATGAAAGTCAAACACATTCAAACAAAGCTATTGGAAGAAAATGAAAGTCAAATACATTCTACAAAGCAAATTGAATCAAATGAAAGTCAAACACAGTCAAACAAAGTTATTTGATTCAAATGAAAGTAAAATACATTCTACAAAGCTAATTGAATCAAATGAAAGTCAAACACATTCAAACAAAGCTAATTAAATCAAATAAAAGTCAAATACATTCTACAAAGCTAATTGAATCATATAAAAAGTCAAACACATTCAAACAAAGCTAATTGAATCAAATGGAAGTCAAATACATTCTAACAAACGCTAATTGAATTGAATTAAGGTCAAACACATTCAAAATAAGCTAATTGAATATAATGAAAGTCAGACACATTCAAACAAAGCTTTCAAATCAAGTGAAAGTCAAATACATTCTAACAAAGCTAATTGAATCAAATGAAAGTCAAACACATTCAAACAAAGCTATTTGAATCAAATGAAAGTCAAATACATTCTACTAAGCTAATTGAATCAAATGAAAGTCAAACACATTGAAACAAAGCTATTTGAATCAAATGACAGTCAAATACGTTCTACAAAGCTAATTGTATCAATGAAAGTCAAACACATTCAAACAAAGCTATTTGAATAAAATGAAAGTGAAACACATTCAAACAAAGCTATTTGAATCAAATGAGAGTCAAATACATTCAAACAAAGCTAATTAAATCAAATAAAAGTCAAATACATTCTACAAACCTAATTGAATCAAATGAAAGTCAAACACATTCAAACAAAGCTAATTAAATTAACTGAAAGTCAAATACATTTAACAAAGCGAATTGAAACAAATTGAAAGTCAAACACATTCACACAAAGCTAATTGAATCAAATGAAAGTCAAACACATTCAAACAAAGCTATTTGAATCAAATGAAAGTCAATACGTTCTACAAAGCTAATTGTATCAAATGAAAGTCAAACGCAATCAACAAAGCTAATTGAATCAAATGAGAGTCAAATACATTTAACACAGCTAATTAAATCAAATGAAAGTCAAACACATTCAAACAAAGCTAATTGAATCAAATGAAAGTCAAGCACATTCAACAAAGCTATTTTAATCAAATGAAAGTCAAATACATTCTACTAAGCTAATTGAATCAAATGAAAGTAAAACACATTCAAACAAAGCTATTTGAAGAAAATGAAAGTCAAATACATTCTACAAAACAAATTGAATCAAATGAAAGTCAAACACAGTCAAACAAAGTTATTTGATTCAAATGAAAGTCAAATACATTCTACAAAGCTATTTGAATCAAATGAAAGTCAAAACACATTCAAACAAAGCTATTTGAATCAAATGAGAGTCAAATACATTAAAACAAAGCTAATTAAATCAAATAAAAGTCTAATACATTCTACAAAGCTAATTGAATTAAATTAAAGTCAAACACATTCAAATAAAGCTAATTGAATCAAATGAACGTCAAAACACATTCAAACACAGATTTTGAATCAAATGAAAGTCAAATACATTCAACAAAGCTAATTGAATCAAATGAAAATCAAACACATTCAAATAAAGCTATTTGAATCTAATAAAAGTCAAACATTTGAATCAAAAAGCTATTTGAATCAAATGACAGTCAAATACGTTCACAAAGCTATATAAATCAAATGAAAGTGAAATGAATTCTACAAAGCAAATTGATCTAAATGAAATTCAAACACATTCAAACAAAGCTATTTTAATTAAATGAATATCAAATACATTCTACAAAGCTAATTGAATCAAATGAAAGTCAAACACATTCAAACAAGCTATTGGAAGAAAATGAAAGTCAAATACATTCTACAAAGCAAATTGAATCAAATGAAAGTCAAACACAGTCAAACAAAGTTATTTGATTCAAATGAAAGTAAAATACATTCTACAAAGCTAATTGAATCAAATGAAAGTCAAACACATTCAAACAAAGCTAATTAAATCAAATAAAGTCAAATACATTCTACAAAGCTAATTGAATCATATAAAAGTCAAACACATTCAAACAAAGCTAATTGAATCAAATGGAAGTCAAATACATTCTACAACGCTAATTGAATTGAATTAAGGTCAAACACATTCAAAATAAGCTAATTGAATATAATGAAAGTCAGACACATTCAAACAAAGCTTTCAAATCAAGTGAAAGTCAAATACATTCTACAAAGCTAATTGAATCAAATGAAAGTCAAACACATTCAAACAAAGCTATTTGAATCAAATGAAAGTCAAATACATTCTACTAAGCTAATTGAATCAAATGAAAGTCAAACACATTGAAACAAAGCTATTTGAATCAAATGACAGTCAAATACGTTCTACAAAGCTAATTGTATCAAATGAAGTCAAACACATTCAAACAAAGCTATTTGAATAAAATGAAAGTGAAACACATTCAAACAAAGCTATTTGAATCAAATGAGAGTCAAATACATTCAAACAAAGCTAATTAAATCAAATAAAAGTCAAATACATTCTACAAACCTAATTGAATCAAATGAAAGTCAAACACATTCAAACAAAGCTAATTAAATTAACTGAAAGTCAAATACATTTAACAAAGCGAATTGAAACAAATGAAAGTCAAACACATTCACACAAAGCTAATTGAATCAAATGAAAGTCAAACACATTCAAACAAAGCTATTTGAATCAAATGAAAGTCAAATACGTTCTACAAAGCTAATTGTATCAAATGAAAGTCAAACGCAATCAAACAAAGCTAATTGAATCAAATGAGAGTCAAATACATTTAACACAGCTAATTAAATCAAATGAAAGTCAAACACATTCAAACAAAGCTAATTGAATCAAATGAAAGTCAAGCACATTCAAACAAAGCTATTTTAATCAAATGAAAGTCAAATACATTCTACTAAGCTAATTGAATCAAATGAAAGTAAAACAATTCAAACAAAGCTATTTGAAGAAAATGAAAGTCAAATACATTCTACAAAGCAAATTGAATCAAATGAAAGTCAAACACAGTCAAACAAAGTTATTTGATTCAAATGAAAGTCAAATACATTCTACAAAGCTATTTGAATCAAATGAAAGTCAAACACATTCAAACAAAGCTATTTGAATCAAATGAGAGTCAAATACATTAAAACAAAGCTAATTAAATCAAATAAAAGTCTAATACATTCTACAAAGCTAATTGAATTAAATTAAAGTCAAACACATTCAAATAAAGCTAATTGAATCAAATGAACGTCAAACACATTCAAACACAGATTTTGAATCAAATGAAAGTCAAATACATTCAACAAAGCTAATTGAATCAAATGAAAATCAAACACATTCAAATAAAGCTATTTGAATCTAATAAAAGTCAAACAAAGCTATTTGAATCAAAAAAGCTATTTGAATCAAATGACAGTCAAACGTTCAAACAAAGCTATATAAATCAAATGAAAGTGAAATGAATTCTACAAAGCAAATTGATCTAAATGAAATTCAAACACATTCAAACAAAGCTATTTTAATTAAATGAATATCAAATACATTCTACAAAGCTAATTGAATCAAATGAAAGTCAAACACATTCAAACAAAGCTATTGGAAGAAAATGAAAGTCAAATACATTCTACAAAGCAAATTGAATCAAATGAAAGTCAAACACAGTCAAAAAAGTTATTTGATTCAAATGAAAGTAAAATACATTCTACAAAGCTAATTGAATCAAATGAAAGTCAAACACATTCAAACAAAGCTAATTAAATCAAATAAAAGTCAATACATTCTACAAAGCTAATTGAATCATATAAAAGTCAAACACATTCAAACAAAGCTAATTGAATCAAATGGAAGTCAAATACATTCACAACGCTAATTGAATTGAATTAAGGTCAAACACATTCAAAATAAGCTAATTGAATATAATGAAAGTCAGACACATTCAAACAAAGCTTTCAAATCAAGTGAAAGTCAAATACATTCTACAAAGCTAATTGAATCAAATGAAAGTCAAACACATTCAAAAAAGCTATTTGAATCAAATGAAAGTCAAATACATTCTACTAAGCTAATTGAATCAAATGAAAGTCAAACACATTGAAACAAAGCTATTTGAATCAAATGACAGTCAAATACGTTCTACAAAGCTAATTGTATCAAATGAAAGTCAAACACATTCAAACAAAGCTATTTGAATAAAATGAAAGTGAAACACATTCAAACAAAGCTATTTGAATCAAATGAGAGTCAAATACATTCAAACAAAGCTAATTAAATCAAATAAAAGTCAAATACATTCTACAAACCTAATTGAATCAAATGAAAGTCAAACACATTCAAACAAAGCTAATTAAATTAACTGAAAGTCAAATACATTTAACAAAGCGAATTGAAACAAATGAAAGTCAAACACATTCACACAAAGCTAATTGAATCAAATGAAAGTCAAACACATTCAAACAAAGCTATTTGAATCAAATGAAAGTCAAATACGTTCTACAAAGCTAATTGTATCAAATGAAAGTCAAACGCAATCAAACAAAGCTAATTGAATCAAATGAGAGTCAAATACATTTAACACAGCTAATTAAATCAAATGAAAGTCAAACACATTCAAACAAAGCTAATTGAATCAAATGAAAGTCAAGCACATTCAAACAAAGCTATTTTAATCAAATGAAAGTCAAATACATTCTACTAAGCTAATTGAATCAAATGAAAGTAAAACACATTCAAACAAAGCTATTTGAAGAAAATGAAAGTCAAATACATTCTACAAAGCAAATTGAATCAAATGAAAGTCAAACACAGTCAAACAAAGTTATTTGATTCAAATGAAAGTCAAATACATTCTACAAAGCTATTTGAATCAAATGAAAGTCAAACACATTCAAACAAAGCTATTTGAATCAAATGAGAGTCAAATACATTAAAACAAAGCTAATTAAATCAAATAAAAGTCTAATACATTCTACAAAGCTAATTGAATTAAATTAAAGTCAAACACATTCAAATAAAGCTAATTGAATCAAATGAACGTCAAACACATTCAAACACAGATTTTGAATCAAATGAAAGTCAAATACATTCAACAAAGCTAATTGAATCAAATGAAAATCAAACACATTCAAATAAAGCTATTTGAATCTAATAAAAGTCAAACAAAGCTATTTGAATCAAACAAAGCTATTTGAATCAAATGACAGTCAAATACGTTCAAACAAAGCTATATAAATCAAATGAAAGTGAAATGAATTCTACAAAGCAAATTGATCTAAATGAAATTCAAACACATTCAAACAAAGCTATTTTAATTAAATGAATATCAAATACATTCTACAAAGCTAATTGAATCAAATGAAAGTCAAACACATTCAAACAAAGCTATTGGAAGAAAATGAAAGTCAAATACATTCTACAAAGCAAATTGAATCAAATGAAAGTCAAACACAGTCAAACAAAGTTATTTGATTCAAATGAAAGTAAAATACATTCTACAAAGCTAATTGAATCAAATGAAAGTCAAACACATTCAAACAAAGCTAATTAAATCAAATAAAGTCAAATACATTCTACAAAGCTAATTGAATCATATAAAAGTCAAACACATTCAAACAAAGCTAATTGAATCAAATGGAAGTCAAATACATTCTACAACGCTAATTGAATTGAATTAAGGTCAAACACATTCAAAATAAGCTAATTGAATATAATGAAAGTCAGACACATTCAAACAAAGCTTTCAAATCAAGTGAAAGTCAAATACATTCTACAAAGCTAATTGAATCAAATGAAAGTCAAACACATTCAAACAAAGCTATTTGAATCAAATGAAAGTCAAATACATTCTACTAAGCTAATTGAATCAAATGAAAGTCAAACACATTGAAACAAAGCTATTTGAATCAAATGACAGTCAAATACGTTCTACAAAGCTAATTGTATCAAATGAAAGTCAAACACATTCAAACAAAGCTATTTGAATAAAATGAAAGTGAAACACATTCAAACAAAGCTATTTGAATCAAATGAGAGTCAAATACATTCAAACAAAGCTAATTAAATCAAATAAAAGTCAAATACATTCTACAAACCTAATTGAATCAAATGAAAGTCAAACACATTCAAACAAAGCTAATTAAATTAACTGAAAGTCAAATACATTTAACAAAGCGAATTGAAACAAATGAAAGTCAAACACATTCACACAAAGCTAATTGAATCAAATGAAAGTCAAACACATTCAAACAAAGCTATTTGAATCAAATGAAAGTCAAATACGTTCTACAAAGCTAATTGTATCAAATGAAAGTCAAACGCAATCAAACAAAGCTAATTGAATCAAATGAGAGTCAAATACATTTAACACAGCTAATTAAATCAAATGAAAGTCAAACACATTCAAACAAAGCTAATTGAATCAAATGAAAGTCAAGCACATTCAAACAAAGCTATTTTAATCAAATGAAAGTCAAATACATTCTACTAAGCTAATTGAATCAAATGAAAGTAAAACACATTCAAACAAAGCTATTTGAAGAAAATGAAAGTCAAATACATTCTACAAAACAAATTGAATCAAATGAAAGTCAAACACAGTCAAACAAAGTTATTTGATTCAAATGAAAGTCAAATACATTCTACAAAGCTATTTGAATCAAATGAAAGTCAAACACATTCAAACAAAGCTATTTGAATCAAATGAGAGTCAAATACATTAAAACAAAGCTAATTAAATCAAATAAAAGTCTAATACATTCTACAAAGCTAATTGAATTAAATTAAAGTCAAACACATTCAAATAAAGCTAATTGAATCAAATGAACGTCAAACACATTCAAACACAGATTTTGAATCAAATGAAAGTCAAATACATTCAACAAAAGCTAATTGAATCAAATGAAAATCAAACACATTCAAATAAAGCTATTTGAATAATAAAAGTCAAACAAAGCTATTTGAATCAAACAAAGCTATTTGAATCAAATGACAGTCAAATACGTTCAAACAAAGCTATATAAATCAAATGAAAGTGAAATGAATTCTACAAAGCAAATTGATCTAAATGAAATTCAAACACATTCAAACAAAGCTATTTTAATTAAATGAATATCAAATACATTCTACAAAGCTAATTGAATCAAATGAAAGTCAAACACATTCAAACAAAGCTATTGGAAGAAAATGAAAGTCAAATACATTCTACAAAGCAAATTGAATCAAATGAAAGTCAAACACAGTCAAACAAAGTTATTTGATTCAAATGAAAGTAAAATACATTCTACAAAGCTAATTGAATCAAATGAAAGTCAAACACATTCAAACAAAGCTAATTAAATCAAATAAAAGTCAAATACATTCTACAAAGCTAATTGAATCATATAAAAGTCAAACACATTCAAACAAAGCTAATTGAATCAAATGGAAGTCAAATACATTCTACAACGCTAATTGAATTGAATTAAGGTCAAACACATTCAAAATAAGCTAATTGAATATAATGAAAGTCAGACACATTCAAACAAAAAGCTTTCAAATCAAGTGAAAGTCAAATACATTCTACAAAGCTAATTGAATCAAATGAAAGTCAAACACATTCAAACAAAGCTATTTGAATCAAATGAAAGTCAAATACATTCTACTAAGCTAATTGAATCAAATGAAAGTCAAACACATTGAAACAAAGCTATTTGAATCAAATGACAGTCAAATACGTTCTACAAAGCTAATTGTATCAAATGAAAGTCAAACACATTCAAACAAAGCTATTTGAATAAAATGAAAGTGAAACACATTCAAACAAAGCTATTTGAATCAAATGAGAGTCAAATACATTCAAACAAAGCTAATTAAATCAAATAAAAGTCAAATACATTCTACAAACCTAATTGAATCAAATGAAAGTCAAACACATTCAAACAAAGCTAATTAAATTAACTGAAAGTCAAATACATTTAACAAAGCGAATTGAAACAAATGAAAGTCAAACACATTCACACAAAGCTAATTGAATCAAATGAAAGTCAAACACATTCAAACAAAGCTATTTGAATCAAATGAAAGTCAAATACGTTCTACAAAGCTAATTGTATCAAATGAAAGTCAAACGCAATCAAACAAAGCTAATTGAATCAAATGAGAGTCAAATACATTTAACACAGCTAATTAAATCAAATGAAAGTCAAACACATTCAAACAAAGCTAATTGAATCAAATGAAAGTCAAGCACATTCAAACAAAGCTATTTTAATCAAATGAAAGTCAAATACATTCTACTAAGCTAATTGAATCAAATGAAAGTAAAACACATTCAAACAAAGCTATTTGAAGAAAATGAAAGTCAAATACATTCTACAAAGCAAATTGAATCAAATGAAAGTCAAACACAGTCAAACAAAGTTATTTGATTCAAATGAAAGTCAAATACATTCTACAAAGCTATTTGAATCAAATGAAAGTCAAACACATTCAAACAAAGCTATTTTGAATCAAATGAGAGTCAAATACATTAAAACAAAGCTATTAAATCAAATAAAAGTCTAATACATTCTACAAAGCTAATTGAATTAAATTAAAGTCAAACACATTCAAATAAAGCTAATTGAATCAAATGAACGTCAAACACATTCAAACACAGATTTTGAATCAAATGAAAGTCAAATACATTCAACAAAGCTAATTGAATCAAATGAAAATCAAACACATTCAAATAAAGCTATTTGAATCTAATAAAAGTCAAACAAAGCTATTTGAATCAAAAAAGCTATTGAATCAAATGACAGTCAAATACGTTCAAACAAAGCTATATAAATCAAATGAAAGTGAAATGAATTCTACAAAGCAAATTGATCTAAATGAAATTCAAACACATTCAAACAAAGCTATTTTAATTAAATGAATATCAAATACATTCTACAAAGCTAATTGAATCAAATGAAAGTCAAACACATTCAAACAAAGCTATTGGAAGAAAATGAAAGTCAAATACATTCTACAAAGCAAATTGAATCAAATGAAAGTCAAACACAGTCAAACAAAGTTATTTGATTCAAATGAAAGTAAAATACATTCTACAAAGCTAATTGAATCAAATGAAAGTCAAACACATTCAAACAAAGCTAATTAAATCAAATAAAAGTCAAATACATTCTACAAAGCTAATTGAATCATATAAAAGTCAAACACATTCAAACAAAGCTAATTGAATCAAATGGAAGTCAAATACATTCTACAACGCTAATTGAATTGAATTAAGGTCAAACACATTCAAAATAAGCTAATTGAATAAATGAAAGTCAGACACATTCAAACAAAGCTTTCAAATCAAGTGAAAGTCAAATACATTCTACAAAGCTAATTGAATCAAATGAAAGTCAAACACATTCAAACAAAGCTATTTGAATCAAATGAAAGTCAAATACATTCTACTAAGCTAATTGAATCAAATGAAAGTCAAACACATTGAAACAAAGCTATTTGAATCAAATGACAGTCAAATACGTTCTACAAAGCTAATTGTATCAAATGAAAGTCAAACACATTCAAACAAAGCTATTTGAATAAAATGAAAGTGAAACACATTCAAACAAAGCTATTTGAATCAAATGAGAGTCAAATACATTCAAACAAAGCTAATTAAATCAAATAAAAGTCAAATACATTCTACAAACCTAATTGAATCAAATGAAAGTCAAACACATTCAAACAAAGCTAATTAAATTAACTGAAAGTCAAATACATTTAACAAAGCGAATTGAAACAAATGAAAGTCAAACACATTCACACAAAGCTAATTGAATCAAATGAAAGTCAAACACATTCAAACAAAGCTATTTGAATCAAATGAAAGTCAAATACGTTCTACAAAGCTAATTGTATCAAATGAAAGTCAAACGCAATCAAACAAAGCTAATTGAATCAAATGAGAGTCAAATACATTTAACACAGCTAATTAAATCAAATGAAAGTCAAACACATTCAAACAAAGCTAATTGAATCAAATGAAAGTCAAGCACATTCAAACAAAGCTATTTTAATCAAATGAAAGTCAAATACATTCTACTAAGCTAATTGAATCAAATGAAAGTAAAACACATTCAAACAAAGCTATTTGAAGAAAATGAAAGTCAAATACATTCTACAAAGCAAATTGAATCAAATGAAAGTCAAACACAGTCAAACAAAGTTATTTGATTCAAATGAAAGTCAAATACATTCTACAAAGCTATTTGAATCAAATGAAAGTCAAACACATTCAAACAAAGCTATTTGAATCAAATGAGAGTCAAATACATTAAAACAAAGCTAATTAAATCAAATAAAAGTCTAATACATTCTACAAAGCTAATTGAATTAAATTAAAGTCAAACACATTCAAATAAAGCTAATTGAATCAAATGAACGTCAAACACATTCAAACACAGATTTTGAATCAAATGAAAGTCAAATACATTCAACAAAGCTAATTGAATCAAATGAAAATCAAACACATTCAAATAAAGCTATTTGAATCTAATAAAAAGTCAAACAAAGCTATTTGAATCAAACAAAGCTATTTGAATCAAATGACAGTCAAATACGTTCAAACAAAGCTATATAAATCAAATGAAAGTGAAATGAATTCTACAAAGCAAATTGATCTAAATGAAATTCAAACACATTCAAACAAAGCTATTTTAATTAAATGAATATCAAATACATTCTACAAAGCTAATTGAATCAAATGAAAGTCAAACACATTCAAACAAAGCTATTGGAAGAAAATGAAAGTCAAATACATTCTACAAAGCAAATTGAATCAAATGAAAGTCAAACACAGTCAAACAAAGTTATTTGATTCAAATGAAAGTAAAATACATTCTACAAAGCTAATTGAATCAAATGAAAGTCAAACACATTCAAACAAAGCTAATTAAATCAAATAAAAGTCAAATACATTCTACAAAGCTAATTGAATCATATAAAAGTCAAACACATTCAAACAAAGCTAATTGAATCAAATGGAAGTCAAATACATTCTACAACGCTAATTGAATTGAATTAAGGTCAAACACATTCAAAATAAGCTAATTGAATATAATGAAAGTCAGACACATTCAAACAAAGCTTTCAAATCAAGTGAAAGTCAAATACATTCTACAAAGCTAATTGAATCAAATGAAAGTCAAACACATTCAAACAAAGCTATTTGAATCAAATGAAAGTCAAATACATTCTACTAAGCTAATTGAATCAAATGAAAGTCAAACACATTGAAACAAAGCTATTTGAATCAAATGACAGTCAAATACGTTCTACAAAGCTAATTGTATCAAATGAAAGTCAAACACATTCAAACAAAGCTATTTGAATAAAATGAAAGTGAAACACATTCAAACAAAGCTATTTGAATCAAATGAGAGTCAAATACATTCAAACAAAGCTAATTAAATCAAATAAAAGTCAAATACATTCTACAAACCTAATTGAATCAAATGAAAGTCAAACACATTCAAACAAAGCTAATTAAATTAACTGAAAGTCAAATACATTTAACAAAGCGAATTGAAACAAATGAAAGTCAAACACATTCACACAAAGCTAATTGAATCAAATGAAAGTCAAACACATTCAAACAAAGCTATTTGAATCAAATGAAAGTCAAATACGTTCTACAAAGCTAATTGTATCAAATGAAAGTCAAACGCAATCAAACAAAGCTAATTGAATCAAATGAGAGTCAAATACATTTAACACAGCTAATTAAATCAAATGAAAGTCAAACACATTCAAACAAAGCTAATTGAATCAAATGAAAGTCAAGCACATTCAAACAAAGCTATTTTAATCAAATGAAAGTCAAATACATTCTACTAAGCTAATTGAATCAAATGAAAGTAAAACACATTCAAACAAAGCTATTTGAAGAAAATGAAAGTCAAATACATTCTACAAAGCAAATTGAATCAAATGAAAGTCAAACACAGTCAAACAAAGTTATTTGATTCAAATGAAAGTCAAATACATTCTACAAAGCTATTTGAATCAAATGAAAGTCAAACACATTCAAACAAAGCTATTTGAATCAAATGAGAGTCAAATACATTAAAACAAAGCTAATTAAATCAAATAAAAGTCTAATACATTCTACAAAGCTAATTGAATTAAATTAAAGTCAAACACATTCAAATAAAGCTAATTGAATCAAATGAACGTCAAACACATTCAAACACAGATTTTGAATCAAATGAAAGTCAAATACATTCAACAAAGCTAATTGAATCAAATGAAAATCAAACACATTCAAATAAAGCTATTTGAATCTAATAAAAGTCAAACAAAGCTATTTGAATCAAACAAAGCTATTTGAATCAAATGACAGTCAAATACGTTCAAACAAAGCTATATAAATCAAATGAAAGTGAAATGAATTCTACAAAGCAAATTGATCTAAATGAAATTCAAACACATTCAAACAAAGCTATTTGAATCAAATGACAGTCAAACACATTCTACAAAGCTAATTGAATCAATAGAAAGTCAAACACATTCAAACAAAGCCATTTGAATCAAATGAAAGTCAAATACATTCTACAAAGCTAATTGAATCAAATGAAAGTCAAACACATTCAAACAAAGCTAATTGAATCAAATGAAAGTCAAACACATTTAAACAAAGCTATTTTAATTAAATGAATGTCAAATACATTCTACAAAGCTAATTGAATCAAATGAAAGTCAAACACATTCAAACAAAGCTATTTTAAAGAAAATGAAAGTCAAATACATTCTACAAAGCAAATTGAATCAAATGAAAGTCAAACACAGTCAAACAAAGTTATTTGATTCAAATTAAAGTCAAATACATTTTAAAAAGCTAATTGAATCAAATGAAAGTCAAACACATTCAAACAAAGCTGTTTGAATCAAATGAGAGTCAAATAAATTCAATCAAAGCTAATTAAATAAAATAAAAGTAAAATACAATCTACAAAGCTAATTGAATCAAATGAAAGTCAAACACATTAAAACAAAGTCTTTTAAATCAAATGAAAGTCAAACACATTTAAAAAAAGCTTTTTAATTTAAATGAAAGTCAAACACATTCAAACAAAGCTATATAAATCTAATGAATGTGAAATGCATTCTACAAAGCAAATTGAATTAAATGAAATTTAAACATATTCAAACAAAGCTATTTGAATCAAATGAAAGTCAAATACATTCTACTAAGCTAATTGAATCAAATGAAAGTCAAACACATTCAAACAAAGCTATTTGAATCAAATGACAGTCAAATACGTTCAAACAAAGCTATATAAATCAAATGAAAGTGAAATGCATTCTACAAAGCAAATTGATCTAAATGAAATTCAAACACATTCAAACAAAGCTATTTGAATCAAATGACAGTCAAACACATTCTACAAAGCTAATTGAATCAATTGAAAGTCAAACACATTCAAACAAAGCTATTTGAATCAAATGAAAGTCAAATACATTCTACAAAGCTAATTGAATCAAATGAAAGTCAAACACATTCAAACAAAGCTAATTGAATCAAATGAAAGTCTAACACATTCAAACAAAGCTATTTTAATTAAATGAATGTCAAATACATTCTACAAAGCTAATTGAATCAAATGAAAGTCAAACACATTCAAACAAAGCTATTTGAAGAAAATGAAAGTCAAATACATTCTACAAAGCAAATTGAATCAAATGAAAGTCAAACACATTCAAACAAAGTTATTTGATTCAAATTAAAGTCAAATACATTTTAAAAAGCTAATTGAATCAAATGAAAGTCAAACACATTCAAACAAAGCTATTTTATCAAATGAAAGTCAAATTCATTCTACAAAGCTAATTGAATCAAATGAAAGTCAAACACATTCAAACAAAGCTTTTGAATCAAATGAGAGTCAAATAAATTCAAACAAAGCTAATTAAATCAAATAAAAGTAAAATACATTCTACAAAGCTAATTGAATCAAATGAAAGTCAAACACATTCAAACAAAGCCTTTTAAATCAAATGTAAGTCAAACACATTCAAAAAAAGCTTTTTAATTTAAATGAAAGTCAAACACATTCAACAAAGCAATATAAATCAAATGAAAGTGAAATGCATTCTACAAAGCAAATTAAATTAAATGAAATTCAAACACATTCAAACAAAGCGATTTGAATCGAATGACAGTCCAATACATTCTACTAAGTTAATTGAATCAATTGAAAGTCAAACACATTCAAACAAAGCTATTGAATAAAATGAAAGTCAAAACATTCTACAAAGCTAATTGAATCAAAAGAAAGTCAAACACATTCAAACAAAGTCTTTTAAATCAAATGAAAGTCAAACACATTCAAAAAAAGCTTTTTAATTTAAATGAAAGTCAAACACATTGAAACAAAGGTATATAAATCAAATGAATGTGAAATGCATTCTACAAAGCAAATTGAATTAAATGAAATTCAAACACATTCAAACAAAGCTATTTGAATCAAATGAAAGTTAAATACATTCTACTAAGCTAATTGAATCAAATGAAAGTCAAACACATTCAAACAAAGCTATTTGAATCAAATGACAGTCAAATACGTTCAAACAAAGCTATATAAATCAAATGAAAGTGAAATGAATTCTACAAAGCAAATTGATCTAAATGAAATTCAAACACATTCAAACAAAGCTATTTGAATCAAATGACAGTCAAACACATTCTACAAAGCTAATTGAATCAATTGAAAGTCAAACACATTCAAACAAAGCTATTTGAATCAAATGAAAGTCAAAATACATTCTACAAAGCTAATTGAATCAAATGAAAGTCAAACACATTCAAACAAAGCTAATTGAATCAAATGAAAGTCTAACACATTCAAACAAAGCTATTTTAATTAAATGAATGTCAAACACATTCTACAAAGCTAATTGAATCAAATGAAAGTCAAACACATTCAAACAAAGCTATTTGAAGAAAATGAAAGTCAAATACATTTTAAAAAGCTAATTGAATCAAATGAAAGTCAAACACATTCAAACAAAGCTGTTTGAATCAAATGAGAGTCAAATAAATTCAATCAAAGCTAATTAAATAAAATAAAAGTAAAATACATTCTAAAAAGCTAATTGAATCAAATGAAAGTCAAACACATTCAAACAAAGTCTTTTAAATCAAATGAAAGTCAAACACATTCAAAAAAGCTTTTTAATTTAAATGAAAGTCAAACACATTCAAACAATGCTATATAAATCAAATGAAATGTGAAATGCATTCTACAAAGCAAATTGAATTAAATGAAATTCAAACACATTCAAACAAAGCTATTTTAATCAAATGACAGTAAAATACATTCTACAAAGCTAATTTAATCAATGAAAGTCAAACACATTCAAACAAAGCTATTTGAATAAAATGAAAGTCAAATACATTCTACATAGCTAATTAAATCAAATGAAAGTCAAACACATTCAAACAAAGCTAATTGAATCAAATGAAAGTCAAACACATTCAAACAAAGCAATGTCAAATACATTCTACAAAGCTAATTGAATCAAATGAAAAGTCAAACACATTCAAACAAAGCTATTTGAAGAAAATGAAAGTCAAATACATTCTACAAAGCAAATTGAACAAATGAAAGTCAAACACAGTCAAACAAAGTTATTTGACTCAAATGAAAGTCAAATACATTCTACAAAGCTAATTGAATCAAATTAAAGTCAAACACATTCAAACAAAGCTATTTGAATCAAATGACAGTCAAATACGTTCAAACAAAGCTATATAAATCAAATGAAAGTGAAATGCATTCTACAAAGCAAATTGATCTAAATGAAATTCAAACACATTCAAACAAATCTATTTGAATCAAATGACATTCAAACACATTCTACAAAGCTAATTGAATCAATTGAAAGTCAAACACATTCAAACAAAGCTATTTTATCAAATGAAAGTCAAATACATTCACAAAGCTAATTGAATCAAATGAAAGTCAAACACATTCAAACAAAGCTTTTTGAATCAAATGAGAGTCAAATAAATTCAAACAAAGCTAATTAAATCAAATAAAAGTAAAAATACATTCTACAAAGCTAATTGAATCAAATGAAAGTCAAACACATTAAAAAAAGTCTTTTAAATCAAATGAAAGTCAAACACATTCAAAAAAAGCTTTTTAATTTAAATGAAAGTCAAACACATTCAAACAAAGCTATATAAATTAAATGAATGTGAAATGCATTCTACAAAGCAAATTGAATTAAATGAAATTCAAACACATTCAAACAAAGCTATTTGAATCAAATGAAAGTCAAATACATTCTACTAAGCTAATTGAATCAAATGAAAGTCAAACACATTCAAACAAAGCTATTTGAATCAAATGACAGTCAAATACGTTAACAAAGCTATATAAATCAAATGAAAGTGAAATGCATTCTACAAAGCACATTGATCTAAATGAAATTCAAACACATTCAAACAAAGCTATTTGAATCAAATGACAGTCAAACACATTCTACAAAGCTAATTGAATCAATTGAAAGTCAAACACATTCAAACAAAGCTATTTGAATCAAATGAAAGTCAAATACATTCTACAAAGCTAATTGAATCAAATGAAAGTCAAACACATTCAAACAAAGCTAATTGAATCAAATGAAAGTCAAAACATTCAAAAAGCTTTTAATTAAATGAATGTCAAATACATTCTACAAAGCTAATTGAATCAAATGAAAGTCAAACACATTCAAACAAAGCTATGTGAAGAAAATGAAAGTCAAATACATTCTACAAAGCAAATTGAATCAAATGAAAGTCAAACACAGTCAAACAAAGTTATTTGATTCAAATTAAAGTCAAATACATTTTAAAAAGCTAATTGAATCAAATGAAATTCAAACACATTCAAACAAAGCTGTTTGAATCAAATGAGAGTCAAATAAATTCAATCAAAGCTAATTAAATAAAATAAAAGTAAAATACATTCTACAAAGCTAATTGAATCAAATGAAAGTCAAACACATTCAAACAAAGTCTTTTAAATCAAATGAAAGTCAAACACACATTCAAAAAAAGCTTTTTAATTTAAATGAAAGTCAAACACATTCAAACAAAGCTATATAAATCAAATGAATGTGAAATGCATTCTACAAAGCAAATTGAATTAAATGAAATTCAAACACATTCAAACAAAGCTATTTGAATCAAAATGAAAGTCAAATACATTCTACTAAGCTAATTGAATCAAATGAAAGTCAAACACATTCAAACAAAGCTATTTGAATCAAATGACAGTCAAATACGTTCAAACAAAGCTATATAAATCAAATGAAAGTGAAATATTCTACAAAGCAAATTGATCTAAATGAAATTCAAACACATTCAAACAAATCTATTTGAATCAAATGACATTCAAACACATTCTACAAAGCTAATTGAATCAATTGAAAGTCAAACACATTCAAACAAAGCTATTTTTATCAAATGAAAGTCAAATACATTCCACAAGCTAATTGAATCAAATGAAAGTCAAACACATTCAAACAAAGCTTTTTGAATCAAATGAGAGTCAAATAAATTCAAACAAAGCTAATTAAATCAAATAAAAGTAAAAATACATTCTACAAAGCTAATTGAATCTAATGAAAGTCAAACACATTAAAACAAAGTCTTTTAAATCAAATGAAAGTCAAACACATTCAAAAAAAGCTTTTTAATTTAAATGAAAGTCAAACACATTCAAACAAAGCTATATAAATTAAATGAATGTGAAATGCATTCTACAAAGCAAATTGTATTAAATGAAATTCAAACACATTCAAACAAAGCTATTTGAATCAAATGAAAGTCAAATACATTCTACTAAGCTAATTGAATCAAATGAAAGTCAAACACATTCAAACAAAGCTATTTGAATCAAATGACAGTCAAATACGTTGTAACAAAGCTATATAAATCAAATGAAAGTGAAATGCATTCTACAAAGCACATTGATCTAAATGAAATTCAAACACATTCAAACAAAGCTATTTGAATCAAATGACAGTCAAACACATTCTACAAAGCTAATTGAATCAATTGAAAGTCAAACACATTCAAACAAAGCTATTTGAATCAAATGAAAGTCAAATACATTCTACAAAGCTAATTGAATCAAATGAAAGTCAAACACATTCAAACAAAGCTAATTGAATCAAATGAAAGTCAAACACATTCAAAAAGCTATTTTAATTAAATGAATGTCAAATACATTCTACAAAGCTAATTGAATCAAATGAAAGTCAAACACATTCAAACAAAGCTATGTGAAGAAAATGAAAGTCAAATACATTCTACAAAGCAAATTGAATCAAATGAAAGTCAAACACAGTCAAACAAAGTATTTGATTCAAATTAAAGTCAAATACATTTTAAAAAGCTAATTGAATCAAATGAAATTCAAACACATTCAAACAAAGCTGTTTGAATCAAATGAGAGTCAAATAAATTCAATCAAAGCTAATTAAATAAAATAAAAGTAAAATACATTCTACAAAGCTAATTGAATCAAATGAAAGTCAAAACACATTCAAACAAAGTCTTTTAAATCAAATGAAAGTCAAACACATTCAAAAAAAAGCTTTTTAATTTAAATGAAAGTCAAAACACATTCAAACAAAGCTATATAAATCAAATGAATGTGAAATGCATTCTACAAAGCAAATTGAATTAAATGAAATCCAAACACATTCAAACAAAGCTATTTGAATCAA
Source organism: Chenopodium quinoa (assembly GCF_001683475.1). Classification (NCBI taxonomy): domain Eukaryota; kingdom Viridiplantae; phylum Streptophyta; class Magnoliopsida; order Caryophyllales; family Amaranthaceae; genus Chenopodium; species Chenopodium quinoa. Next base: position 2,652 of record NW_018743634.1, on the reverse strand, counting down.
ATGAAAGTCAAATACATTCTACTAAGCTAATTGAATCAAATGAAAGTCAAACACATTCAAACAAAGCTATTTGAATCAAATGACAGTCAAATACGTTCAAACAAAGCTATATAAATCAAATGAAAGTGAAATGCATTCTACAAAGCAAATTGATCTAAATGAAATTCAAACACATTCAAACAAAGCTATTTGAATCAAATGACAGTCAAACACATTCTACAAAGCTAATTGAATCAATTGAAAGTCAAACACATTCAAACAAAGCTATTTGAATCAAATGAAAGTCAAATACATTCTACAAAGCTAATTGAATCAAATGAAAGTCAAACACATTCAAACAAAGCTAATTGAATCAAATGAAAGTCAAACACATTCAAACAAAGCTATTTTAATTAAATGAATGTCAAATACATTCTACAAAGCTAATTGAGTCAAATGAAAGTCAAACACATTCAAACAAAGCTATGTGAAGAAAATGAAAGTCAAATACATTCTACAAAGCAAATTGAATCCAATGAAAGTCAAACACAGTCAAACAAAGTTATTTGATTCAAATTAAAGTCAAATACATTTTAAAAAACTAATTGAATCAAATGAAAGTCAAACACATTCAAACAAAGCTGTTTGAATCAAATGAGAGTCAAATAAATTCAATCAAAGCTAATTAAATAAAATAAAAGTAAAATACATTCTACAAAGCTAATTGAATCAAATGAAAGTCAAACACATTCAAACAAAGTCTTTTAAATCAAATGAAAGTCAAACACATTCAAAAAAAGCTTTTTAATTTAAATGAAAGTCAAACACATTCAAACAAAGCTATATAAATCTAATGAATGTGAAATGCATTCTACAAAGCAAATTGAATTAAATGAAATTAAACATATTCAAACAAAGCTATTTGAATCAAATGAAAGTCAAATACATTCTACTAAGCTAATTGAATCAAATGAAAGTCAAACACATTCAAACAAAGCTATTTGAATCAAATGACAGTCAAATACGTTGTAACAAAGCTATATAAATCAAATGAAAGTGAAATGCATTCTACAAAGCAAATTGATCTAAATGAAATTCAAACACATTCAAACAAAGCTATTTGAATCAAATGACAGTCAAACACATTCTACAAAGCTAATTGAATCAATTGAAAGTCAAACACATTCAAAAAAAGCTTTTTTAATTTAAATGAAAGTCAAACACATTCAAACAAAACTATATAAATCAAATGAAAGTGAAATGCATTCTACAAAGCAAATTAAATTAAATGAAGTTCAAACACATTCAAACAAAGCGATTTGAATCAAATGACAGTCCAATACATTCTACAAAGTTAATTGAATCAATGAAAGTCAAACACATTCAAACAAAGCTATTTGAATAAAATGAAAGTCAAATACATTCTACAAAGCTAATTGAATCAAATGAAAGTCAAATACATTCTACAAAGCTAATTGAATCAAATGAAAGTCAAACACATTCAAAACAAAGCTATTTGAATCAAAAGAGAGTAAAATAAATTCAAACAAAGCTAATTAAATCAAATAAAAGTAAAATACATTCTACAAAGCTAATTGAATAAAATGAAAGTCAAACACATTCAAACAAAGCCTTTTAAATCAAATGAAAGTCAAACACATTCAAAAAAAGCTTTTTAATTTAAATGAAAGTCAAACACATTCAAACAAAGCTATATAAATCAAATGAAAGTGAAATGCATTCTACAAAGCAAATTAAATTAAATGAAATTCAAACACATTCAAACAAAGCGATTTGAATCAAATGACAGTCCACATTCTACAAAGTTAATTGAATCAATTGAAAGTCAAACACATTCAAACAAAGCTATTTGAATAAATGAAAGTCAAATACATTCTACAAAGCTAATTGAATCAAAAGAAAGTCAAACACATTCAAACAAAGTCTTTTAAATCAAATGAAAGTCAAACACATTTAAAAAAAGCTTTTAATTTAAATGAAAGTCAAATTTAAGCAAAGCTATATAAATCAAATGAATGTGAAATGCATTCTACAAAGCAAATTGAATTAAATGAAATTCAAACACATTCAAACAAAGCTATTGAATCAAATGAAAGTTAAATACATTCTACTAAGCTAATTGAATCAAATGAAAGTCAAACACATTCAAACAAAGCTATTGAATCAAATGACAGTCAAATACGTTCAAACAAAGCTATATAAATCAAATGAAAGTGAAATGCATTCTACAAAGCAAATTTATCTAAATGAAATTCAAACACATTCAAACAAAGCTATTTGAATCAAATGAAAGTCAAATACATTCTACTAAGCTAATTGAATCAAATGAAAGTCAAACACATTCAAACAAAGCTATTTGAATCAAATGACAGTCAAATACGTTCAAACAAAGCTATATAAATCAAATGACAGTCAAATACGTTCAAATGAAAGTCAAACACATTCAAACAAAGCTTTTCGAATCAAGTGAAAGTCAAATACATTCTACAAAGCTAATTGAATCAAATGAAAGTCAAACACATTCAAACAAAGCTATTTGAATCAAATGCAAGTCAAATACATTCTACAAGCTAATTGAATCAATGAAAGTCAAACACATTCAAAAAAGCTAATTGAATCAAATGAAAGTCAAACACATTCAAACAAAGATTT
>NW_018743633.1:0-58055 GCF_001683475.1 Chenopodium quinoa | reverse complement strand
ATTCAAATAGCTTCTTTGAATGCATTTGACTTTAATTTGATTCAATTAGCTTTGTTGAATGCATTTGATTTTCATTTGATTTAAAAAGCTTTGTTTGAATTTATTTGACTTCCGTTTGATTCAATTAGCATTGTTTGATTGTGTTTGACTTTCATTTGATTAAATTAGCTTTGTAGATTACATTTGACTTTCATTTGATTCAATTAGCTTTGTAGAATGAATTTGACTTTCATTTGATTCAAATAGCTTTGTTTGAATGTGGTTGACTTTCATTTAATTCAATTAGCTTTGGTTGATTGTGTTTAACTTTCATTTGATTCAATTAGCTTTTGTAGAATGCATTTTACTTTCATTTGATTCAATTAGCTTTGTTGAAAGCATTTGAATTTCATATGATTCAAAAAGCTTTGTTTAAATGTGTTTGACTTTAACTTGATTCAATCAGTTTTGTCGAAGGCATTTAACTTTCATTTGATTCAATTAGCTTTTTTGAATGTGTTTGACATTCATTTGATTCAATTAGCTTTGTAGAAAGCATTTGACTTTCCTTTGATACAATTAGCTTTGTTGAATGTATTTGACTTTCATATGATTCATAACGTTTTGTTTAATTGTGTTTGACTTTCATTTGATTCAATTAGCTTTTTACAATGCATTTGACTTTCATTTGATTGAAATAGCATCTTTGAATGCATTTGACTTTAATTTGATTCAAAAAGCTTTGTTTAATTATGTTTGACTTTAACTTGATTCAATCAGCTTTGTCGAATGCATTTGACTTTCATTTGATTCAAAAAGCTTTGTTTGAATGTGTTTGACTTTCATTTGATTCAATTAGCTTTGTAGAATGCATTTCACTTTCATTTGATTTAATTAACTTTGTTGAATGTGTTTGACATTCATTTGATTCAAAAAGCTTTGATTGATTGTGTTTTACTTTCATTAGATTCAATTAGCTTTGTTTGATTGTGTTTAAATTTCTTTTGATTCAATTAGCTATGTAGAATGCGTTTGACTTTCATGTGATTCAATTAGCTTTGTTGAATACATTTGACTTTTATTTGATTCAAAAAGCTTTGTTTGAATGTGTTTGACTTTCATTTGATTTAAATAGCTTCTTTGAATGCATTTGACTTTAATTTGATTCAAAAAGCTTTGTTTGATTGTGTTTGACTTTCATTTGATACAATTAGCTTTGTAGAATGCATTAGACTTTCATTTGATTCAATTAGCTTTGTAGAATGCATTTTACTTTCATTTAATTCAAATAGCTTCTTTGAATGCATTTGACTTTAATTTGATTCAATTAGCTTTGTTGAATGCATTTGATTTTCATTTGATTTAAAAAGCTTTGTTTGAATTTATTTGACTTCCGTTTGATTCAATTAGCATTGTTTGATTGTGTTGACTTTCATTTGATTCAATTAGCTTTGTAGAATGAATTTGACTTTCATTTGATTCAAATAGCTTCTTTGAATGCATTTGACTTTAGTTTGATTCAAAAAGCTTTGTTTGAAAGTGTTTGACTTTCATTTAATTTAATTAGCTTTGTTTGATTGTGTTTAACTTTCATTTGATTCTATTAGCTTTGTAGAATGCATTTGACTTTCATTTGATTCAATTAGCTTTGTTGAAAGCATTTGACTTTCATATGATTCAAAAAGCTTAGTTTAATTGTGTTTGCCTATCATTTAATTCAATTAGCTTTGTTTGATTGTGTTTAACTTTCATTTGATTCAATTTGCTTTGTTAAATGCATTTGAATTTCATATGATTCAAAAAGCTTTGTTTGAATGTGTCTGAGTTTCATTTGATTCAAAAAGCTTTGTTTGAACGTGTTTGACTTTAACTTGATTCAATCAGCTTTGTCGAATGCATTTGACTTTCATTTGATTCAATTAGCTTTTTTGAATGTGTTTGACATTCATTTGATTCAATTAGCTTTGTAGAAAGCATTTGACTTTCATTTGATTCAATTAGCTTTGTTGAATGTATTTGACTTTCATATGATTCATAACGTTTTGTTTTATTGTGTTTGACTTTCATTTGATTCAATTAGCTTTGTACAATGCATTTGACTTTCATTTGATTGAAATAGCATCTTTGAATGCATTTGACTTTAATTTGATTCAAAAAGCTTTGTTTAATTATGTTTGACTTTCATTTGATACAATTAGCTTTGTACAATGCATTTGACTTTCATTGATTCAATTAGCTTTGTTTGAATGTGTTTGACTTTCATTTGATTCAATTAGCTTTGTAGAATGCATTTCACTTTCATTTGATTTAATTAACTTTGTTGAATGTGTTTGACATTCATTTGATTCAAAAAGCTTTGATTGATTGTGTTTTACTTTCATTAGATTTAATTAGCTTTGTTTGATTGTGTTTAACTTTCTTTTGATTCAATTAGCTTTGTAGAATGCGTTTGACTTTCATGTGATTCAATTAGCTTTGTTGAATGCATTTGACTTTTATTTGATTCAAAAAGCTTTGTTTGAATGTGTTAGACTTTCATTTGATTTAAATAGCTTCTTTGAATGCATTTGACTTTAATTTGATTCAAAAAGCTTTGTTTAATTGTGTTTGACTTTCGTTTGATACAATTAGGTTTGTAGAATGCAGTAGACTTTCATTTGATTCAATTAGCTTTGTTTGATTGTGTTTAACTTTCATTTGATTCAATTAGCTTTGTAGAATGCATTTTACTTTAATTTGATTCAAATAGCTTCTTTGAATGCATTTGACTTTAATTTGATTAATTAGCTTTGTTGAATGCATTTGATTTTCATTTGATTTAAAAAGCTTTGTTTGAATTTATTTGACTTCCGTTTGATACAATTAGTATTGTTTGATTGTGTTTCACTTTCATTTGATTAAATTAGCTTTGTAGAATGCATTAGACTTTTATTTGATTCAAAAAGCTTTGTTTGAATGTTTTCGACTTTCATTTGATTCAATTAGTTTTGTTTAAAGCATTTGACTTTGATTTTATTCAAAAAGCTTTGTTTGAAGGTGTTTGACTTTCATTTGATTCAATTAGCTTTTTAGAATGCATTTGACTTTCACCTGATTTAATTAGTTTTGTTGAATACATTTGACTTTCATTTGATTCAAAAAGCTTTGTTTGAATGTGTTTAACTTTCATTTGATTCAATTAGCTTTGTTTAAATGTGTTTGACTTTCATTTGATTCAATTAGCTTTGTAGAATGCATTTGACTTTCGTTTGATTCAATTAACTTTGTTGAATGTATTTGACTTTCATATGATTAAAAAAGCTTTGTTTGAATGTGTTTGACTTTAACTTGATTTAATCAACTTTGTCGAATGCATTTGACTTTCATTTGATTAAATTAGCTTTGTTTGAATGTGTTTGACATTCATTTGATTCAATTAGCTATGTAGAATGCATTTGACTTTCATTTGATTCAATTAGCTTTGTTGAATGTATTTGACTTTCATATGATTCATAACGTTTTGTTTGATTGTGTTTGACTTTCATTTGATTCAATTAGCTTTGTACAATGCATTTGATTTTCATTTGATTGAAATAGCATTGTTGAATGCATTTGACTTTAATTTGATTCAAAAAGCTTTGTTTAATTATGTTTTACTTTCATTTGATACAATTAGCATTGTACAATGCATTAGACTTTCATTGATTCAATTAGCTTTGTTTGAATGTGTTTGACTTTCATTTGATTCAATTAGCTTTGTAGAATGCATTTGACTTTCATTTGATTCAAAGAGCTTTGTTTGAATGTGTTTACCTTTCATTTGATTTAATTAGCTTTGTAGAATGCATTTGACTTTCATTTGATTCAATTAGCTTTGTTGAATGTATTTGACTTTCATGATTCATAACGTTTTGTTTGATTGTGTTTGACTTTCATTTTATTCAATTAGCTTTGTACAATGCATTTGATTTTCATTTGATTGAAATAGCATCGTTGAATGCATTTGACTTTAATTTGATTCAAAAAGCTTTGTTTAATTATGTTTTACTTTCATTTGATACAATTAGCTTTGTACAATGCATTAGACTTTCATTGATTCAATTAGCTTTGTTTGAATGTGTTTGACATTCATTTGATTCAATTAGCTTTGTAGAATGCATTTGACTTTCATTTGATTTAATTAACTTTGTTGAATGTGTTTGACTTTCATTTGATTCAAAAAGCTTTGATTGAATTTGTTTGACTTTCATTAGATTCAATTAGCTTTGTTTGATTGTGTTTAACTTTCTTTTGATTCAATAAGCTTTGTAGACTGCGTTTGACTTTCATGTGATTCAATTAGCTTTGTTGAATGCATTTGACTTTTATTTGATTCAAAAAGCTTTGTTTGAATGTGTTTGACTTTCATTTGATTTAAATAGCTTCTTTGAATGCATTTGACTTTAATTTGATTCAAAAAGCTTTGTTTGATTGTGTTTGACTTTCATTTGATACAATTAGCTTTGTAGAATGCATTAGACTTTCATTTGATTCAATTAGCTTTGTTTGATTGTGTTTAACTTTCATTTGATTCAATTAGCTTTGTAGAATGCACTTTACTTTCATTTGATTCAAATAGCTTCTTTGAATGCATTTGACTTTAATTTGATTCAATTAGCTTTGTTGAATGCATTTGATTTTCATTTGATTTAAAAAGCTTTGTTTGAATTTTTTTGACTTCCGTTTGATTCAATTACCATTGTTAGATTGTGTTTCACTTTCATTTGATTCAATTAGCTTTGTAGATTGCATTTGACTTTCAATTGATTCAATTAGCTTTGTACAATGAGTTTGACTTTCATTTGATTCAAAAAGCTTTGTTTGAATGTGTTTAACTTTCATTTGATTCAATTAGCTTTGTTTAAATGTGTTTGACTTTCATTTGATTCAATTAGCTTTGTAGAATGCATTTGACTTTCGTTTGATTCAATTAACTTTGTTGAATGTGTTTGACTTTCATTTGATTCAATTAGCTTTTTAGAATGCATTTGACTTTCACTTGATTTAATTAGTTTTGTTGAATGCATTTGACTTTCATTTGATTCAAAAAGCTTTGTTTGAATGTGTTTAACTTTCAATTGATTCAATTAGCTTTGTAGAATGCATTTGACTTTCATATGATTCAAAAAGCTTTGTTTGAATGTGTTTAACTTTCATTTGATTCAATTAGCTTTGTTTGATTGTGTTTAACTTTCATTTGATTCAATTCGCTTTGTTAAATGCATTTGACTTTCATATGATTCAAAAAGCTTTGTTTGAATGTGTCTGACTTTCATTTGATTCAAAAAGCTTTATTTGAACGTGTTTGACTTTAACTTGATTCAATCAGCTTTGTCGAATGCATTTGACTTTCATTTGATTCAATTAGCTTTTTTGAATGTGTTTGACATTCATTTGATTCAATTAGCTTTGTCGAAAGCATTTGACTTTCATTTGATTCAATTAGCTTTGTTGAATGTATTTGACTTTCATATGATTCATAACGTTTTGTTTTATTGTGTTTGACTTTCATTTGATTCAGTTAGCTTTGTACAATGCATTTGACTTTCATTTGATTGAAATAGCATCTTTGAATGCATTTGACTTTAATTTGATTCAAAAAGCTTTGTTTAATTATGTTTGACTTTCATTTGATACAATTAGCTTTGTACAATGCATTAGACTTTCATTGATTCAATTAGCTTTGTTTGAATGTGTTTGACTTTCATTTGATTCAATTAGCTTTGTAGAATGCATTTCACTTTCATTTGATTTAATTAACTTTGTTGAATGTGTTTGACATTCATTTGATTCAAAAAGCTTTGATTGATTGTGTTTTACTTTCATTAGATTTAATTAGCTTTGTTTGATTGTGTTTAACTTTCTTTTGATTCAATTAGCTTTGTAGAATGCGTTTCACTTTCATGTGATTCAATTAGCTTTGTTGAATGCATTTGACTTTTATTTGATTCAAAAAGATTTGTTTGAATGTGTTAGACTTTCATTTGATTTAAATAGCTTCTTTGAATGCATTTGACTTTAATTTGATTCAAAAAGCTTTGTTTAATTGTGTTTGACTTTCATTTGATACAATTAGCTTTGTAGAATGCAGTAGACTTTCATTTGATTCAATTAGCTTTGTTTGATTGTGTTTAACTTTCATTTGATTCAATTAGCTTTGTAGAATGCATTTTACTTTAATTTGATTCAAATAGCTTCTTTGAATGCATTTGACTTTAATTTGATTAATTAGCTTTGTTGAATGCATTTGATTTAAAAAGCTTTGTTTGAATTTATTTGACTTCCGTTTGATACAATTAGTATTGTTTGATTGTGTTTGACTTTCATTTGATTAAATTAGCTTTGTAGAATGCATTAGACTTTTATTTGATTCAAAAAGCTTTGTTTGAATGTTTTCGACTTTCATTTGATTCAATTAGTTTTGTTTAAAGCATTTGACTTTGATTTTATTCAAAAAGCTTTGTTTGAAGGTGTTTGACTTTCATTTGATTCAATTAGCTTTTTAGAATGCATTTGACTTTCACCTGATTTAATTAGTTTTGTTGAATACATTTGACTTTCATTTGATTCAAAAAGCTTTGTTTGAATGTGTTTAACTTTCATTTGATTCAATTAGCTTTGTTTAAATGTGTTTGACTTTCATTTGATTCAATTAGCTTTGTAGAATGCATTTGACTTTCGTTTGATTCAATTAACTTTGTTGAATGTATTTGACTTTCATATGATTAAAAAAGCTTTGTTTGAATGTGTTTGACTTTAACTTGATTTAATCAACTTTGTCGAATGCATTTGACTTTCATTTGATTAAATTAGCTTTGTTTGAATGTGTTTTGACATTCATTTGATTCAATTAGCTATGTAGAATGCATTTGACTTTCATTTGATTCAATTAGCTTTGTTGAATGTATTTGACTTTCATATGATTCATAACGTTTTGTTTGATTGTGTTTGACTTTCATTTGATTCAATTAGCTTTGTACAATGCATTTGATTTTCATTTGATTGAAATAGCATTGTTGAATGCATTTGACTTTAATTTGATTCAAAAAGCTTTGTTTAATTATGTTTTACTTTCATTTGATACAATTAGCATTGTACAATGCATTAGACTTTCATTGATTCAATTAGCTTTGTTTGAATGTGTTTGACTTTCATTTGATTCAATTAGCTTTGTAGAATGCATTTGACTTTCATTTGATTCAAAGAGCTTTGTTTGAATGTGTTTACCTTTCATTTGATTTAATTAGCTTTGTAGAATGCATTTGACTTTCATTTGATTCAATTAGCTTTGTTGAATGTATTTGACTTTCATGATTCATAACGTTTTGTTTGATTGTGTTTGACTTTCATTTTATTCAATTAGCTTTGTACAATGCATTTGATTTTCATTTGATTGAAATAGCATCGTTGAATGCATTTGACTTTAATTTGATTCAAAAAGCTTTGTTTAATTGTGTTTGACTTTCATTTGATACAATTAGCTTTGTAGAATGCAGTAGACTTTCATTTGATTCAATTAGCTTTGTTTGATTGTGTTTAACTTTCATTTGATTCAATTAGCTTTGTAGAATGCATTTTACTTTAATTTGATTCAAATAGCTTCTTTGAATGCATTTGACTTTAATTTGATTAATTAGCTTTGTTGAATGCATTTGATTTTCATTTGATTTAAAAAGCTTTGTTTGAATTTATTTGACTTCCGTTTGATACAATTAGTATTGTTTGATTGTGTTTGACTTTATTTTGATTAAATTAGCTTTGTAGAATGCATTAGACTTTTATTTTATTCAAAAAGGTTTGTTTGAAGGTGTTTGACTTTCATTAGATTCAATTAGCTTTTTAGAATGCATTTGACTTTCACTTGATTTAATTAGTTTTGTTGAATGCATTTGACTTTCATTTGATTCAAAAAGCTTTGTTTGAATGTGTTTAACTTTCATTTGATTCAATTAGCTTTGTTTAAATGTGTTTGACTTTCATTTGATTCAATTAGCTTTGTAGAATGCATTTGACTTTCGTTTGATTCAATTAACTTTGTTGAATGTATTTGACTTTCATATGATAAAAAAAGCTTTGTTTGAATGTGTTTGACTTTAACTTGATTTAATCAACTTTGTCGAATGCATTTGACTTTCATTTGATTCAATTAGCTTTGTTTGAATGTGTTTGACATTCATTTGATTCAATTAGCTATGTAGAATGCATTTGACTTTCATTTGATTCAATTAGCTTTGTTGAATGTATTTGACTTTCATATGATTCATAACGTTTTGTTTGATTGTGTTTGACTTTCATTTTATTCAATTAGCTTTGTACAATGCATTTGATTTTCATTTGATTGAAATAGCATTGTTGAATGCATTTGACTTTAATTTGATTCAAAAAGCTTTGTTTAATTATGTTTTACTTTCATTTGATACAATTAGCATTGTACAATGCATTAGACTTTCATTGATTCAATTAGCTTTGTTTGAATGTGTTTGACTTTCATTTGATTCAATTAGCTTTGTAGAATGCATTTGACTTTCATTTGATTCAATTAACTTTGTTGAATGTGTTTGACTTTCATTTGATTCAAAAAGCTTTGATTGAATTTGTTTGACTTTCATTAGATTCAATTAGCTTTGTTTGATTGTGTTTAACTTTCTTTTGATTCAATAAGCTTTGTAGACTGCGTTTGACTTTCATGTGATTCAATTAGCTTTGTTGAATGCATTTTACTTTTATTTGATTCAAAAAGCTTTGTTTGAATGTGTTTGACTTTCATTTGATTTAAATAGCTTCTTTGAATGCATTTGAGTTTAATTTGATTCAAAAAGCTTTGTTTGATTGTGTTTGACTTTCATTTGATACAATTAGCTTTGTAGAATGCATTAGACTTTCATTTGATTCAATTAGCTTTGTAGAATGAATTTGACTTTCGTTTGATTCAAAAAGCTTTGTTTGAATGTATTTAACTTTCATTTGATTCAATTAGCTTTGTTTAAATGTGTTTGACTTTCATTTGATTCAATTAGCTTTGTAGAATGCATTTGACTTTCGTTTGATTCAATTAACTTTGTTGAATGTATTTGACTTTCATATGATTAAAAAAGCTTTGTTTGAATGTGTTTGACTTTAACTTGATTCAATCAGCTTTGTCGAATGCATTTGACTTTCATTTGATTCAATTAGCTTTGTTTGAATGTGTTTGACATTCATTTGATTCAATTAGCTTTGTTGAATGCATTTGACTTTCATTTGATTCAATTAGCTTTGTTGAATGTATTTGACTTTCATATGATTCATAACATTTTGTTTGATTGTGTTTGACTTTCATTTTATTCAATTAGCATTGTACAATGCATTTGATTTTCATTTGATTGAAATAGCATCGTTGAATGCATTTGACTTTAATTTGATTCAAAAAGCTTTGTTTAATTATGTTTTACTTTCATTTGATACAATTAGCTTTGTACAATGCATTAGACTTTCATTTGATTCAATTAGCTTTGTAGAATGCATTTCACTTTCATTTGATTCAATTAACTTTGTTGAATGTGTTTGAGTTTCTTTTGATTCAAAAAGCTTTGATTGAATTTGTTTGACTTTCATTAGATTCAATTAGCTTTGTTTGATTGTGTTTAACTTTCTTTTGATTCAATTAGCTTTGTAGATGCGTTTGACTTTCATGTGATTCAATTAGCTTTGTTGAATGCATTTGACTTTTATTTGATTCAAAAGGCTTTGTTTGAATGTGTTTGACTTTCATTTGATTTAAATAGCTTCTTTGAATGCATTTGACTTTAATTTGATTCAAAAAGCTTTGTTTGATTGTGTTTGACTTTCATTTGATACAATTAGCTTTGTAGAATGCATTAGACTTTCATTTGATTCAATTAGCTTTGTTTAATTGTGTTTAACTTTCATTTGATTCAATTAGCTTTGTAGAATGCATTTTACTTTCATTTGATTCAAATAGCTTCTTTGAATGCATTTTACTTTAATTTGATTCAATTAGCTTTGTTGAATGCATTTGATTTTCATTTGATTCAAAAAGCTTTGTTTGAATTTTTTTGACTTCCGTTTGATTGAATTAGCATTGTTTGATTGTGTTTGACTTTCATTTGATTCAATTAACTTTGTAGATTGCATTTGACTTTCATTTGATTCAATTAGCTTTGTAGAATGAATTTGTCTTTCATTTGATTCAAAAAGCTTTGTTTGAATGTGTTTACCTTTCATTTGATTCAATTAGCTTTGTAGAATGCATTTGACTTTCATTTGATTCAATTAGCTTTGTTGAATGCATTTGACTTTAATTTGATTCAAAAAGCTTTGTTTGAATGTGTTTGACTTTCATTTGATTTAAATAGCTTCTTTGAATGCATTTGACTTTAATTTGATTCAAAAAGCTTTGTTTGATTGTGTTTGACTTTCATTTGATACAATTAGCTTTGTAGAATGCATTAGACTTTCATTTGATTCAATTAGCTTTGTTTAATTGTGTTTAACTTTCATTTGATTCAATTAGCTTTGTAGAATGCATTTTACTTTCATTTGATTCAAATAGCTTCTTTGAATGCATTTTACTTTAATTTGATTCAATTAGCTTTGTTGAATGCATTTGATTTTCATTTGATTTAAAAAGCTTTGTTTGAATTTTTTTGACTTCCGTTTGATTGAATTAGCATTGTTTGATTGTGTTTGACTTTATTTTGATTAAATTAGCTTTGTAGAATGCATTAGACTTTTATTTTATTCAAAAAGGTTTGTTTGAAGGTGTTTGACTTTCATTAGATTCAATTAGCTTTTTAGAATGCATTTGACTTTCACTTGATTTAATTAGTTTTGTTGAATGCATTTGACTTTCATTTGATTCAAAAAGCTTTGTTTGAATGTGTTTAACTTTCATTTGATTCAATTAGCTTTGTTTAAATGTGTTTGACTTTCATTTGATTCAATTAGCTTTGTAGAATGCATTTGACTTTCGTTTGATTCAATTAACTTTGTTGAATGTATTTGACTTTCATATGATAAAAAAAGCTTTGTTTGAATGTGTTTGACTTTAACTTGATTTAATCAACTTTGTCGAATGCATTTGACTTTCATTTGATTCAATTAGCTTTGTTTGAATGTGTTTGACATTCATTTGATTCAATTAGCTATGTAGAATGCATTTGACTTTCATTTGATTCAATTAGCTTTGTTGAATGTATTTGACTTTCATATGATTCATAACGTTTTGTTTGATTGTGTTTGACTTTCATTTTATTCAATTAGCTTTGTACAATGCATTTGATTTTCATTTGATTGAAATAGCATTGTTGAATGCATTTGACTTTAATTTGATTCAAAAAGCTTTGTTTAATTATGTTTTACTTTCATTTGATACAATTAGCATTGTACAATGCATTAGACTTTCATTGATTCAATTAGCTTTGTTTGAATGTGTTTGACTTTCATTTGATTCAATTAGCTTTGTAGAATGCATTTGACTTTCATTTGATTCAATTAACTTTGTTGAATGTGTTTGACTTTCATTTGATTCAAAAAGCTTTGATTGAATTTGTTTGACTTTCATTAGATTCAATTAGCTTTGTTTGATTGTGTTTAACTTTCTTTTGATTCAATAAGCTTTGTAGACTGCGTTTGACTTTCATGTGATTCAATTAGCTTTGTTGAATGCATTTTACTTTTATTTGATTCAAAAAGCTTTGTTTGAATGTGTTTGACTTTCATTTGATTTAAATAGCTTCTTTGAATGCATTTGAGTTTAATTTGATTCAAAAAGCTTTGTTTGATTGTGTTTGACTTTCATTTGATACAATTAGCTTTGTAGAATGCATTAGACTTTCATTTGATTCAATTAGCTTTGTAGAATGAATTTGACTTTCGTTTGATTCAAAAAGCTTTGTTTGAATGTATTTAACTTTCATTTGATTCAATTAGCTTTGTTTAAATGTGTTTGACTTTCATTTGATTCAATTAGCTTTGTAGAATGCATTTGACTTTCGTTTGATTCAATTAACTTTGTTGAATGTATTTGACTTTCATATGATTAAAAAAGCTTTGTTTGAATGTGTTTGACTTTAACTTGATTCAATCAGCTTTGTCGAATGCATTTGACTTTCATTTGATTCAATTAGCTTTGTTTGAATGTGTTTGACATTCATTTGATTCAATTAGCTTTGTTGAATGCATTTGACTTTCATTTGATTCAATTAGCTTTGTTGAATGTATTTGACTTTCATATGATTCATAACATTTTGTTTGATTGTGTTTGACTTTCATTTTATTCAATTAGCATTGTACAATGCATTTGATTTTCATTTGATTGAAATAGCATCGTTGAATGCATTTGACTTTAATTTGATTCAAAAAGCTTTGTTTAATTATGTTTTACTTTCATTTGATTCAATTAACTTTGTAGATTGCATTTGACTTTCATTTGATTCAATTAGCTTTGTAGAATGAATTTGACTTTCATTTCATTCAAAAAGCTTTGTTTGAATGTGTTTAACTTTCATTTGATTCAATTAGCTTTGTTTAAATGTGTTTGACTTTCATTTGATTCAATTAGCTTTGTAGAATGCATTTGACTTTCGTTTGATTCAATTAACTTTGTTGAATGTGTTTGACTTTCATTTGATTCAATTAGCTTTGTAGATTGCATGTGACTTTCATTTGATTTAAATAGCTTTGTAGAATGAATTTGACTTTCATTTGATTCAAAAAGCTTTGTTTGAATGTGTTTAACTTTCATTTGATTCAATTAGCTTTGTTTAAATGTGTTTGACTTTCATTTGATTCAATTAGCTTTGTAGAATGCATTTGACTTTCGTTTGATTCAATTAACTTTGTTGAATGTGTTTGACTTTCATTTGATTCAATTAGCTTTTTAGAATGCATTTGACTTTCACTTGATTTAATTAGTTTTGTTGAATCCATTTGACTTTCATTTGATTCAAAGAGCTTTGTTTGAATGTGTTTACCTTTCATTTGATTCAATTAGCTTTGTAGAATGCATTTGACTTTCATTTGATTCAATTAGCTTTGTTGAATGTATTTGACTTTCATGATTCATAACGTTTTGTTTGATTGTGTTTGACTTTCATTTTATTCAATTAGCTTTGTACAATGCATTTGATTTTCATTTGATTGAAATAGCATCGTTGAATGCATTTGACTTTAATTTGATTCAAAAAGCTTTGTTTAATTATGTTTTACTTTCATTTGATACAATTAGCTTTGTACAATGCATTAGACTTTCATTGATTCAATTAGCTTTATTTGAATGTGTTTGACTTTCATTTGATTAAATTAGCTTTGTAGAATGCATTTGACTTTCATTTGATTCAATTAACTTTGTTTAATTGTGTTTAACTTTCATTTGATTCAATTAGCTTTGTAGAATGCATTTTACTTTCATTTGATTCAAATAGCTTCTTTGAATGCATTTGACTTTAATTTGATTCAATTAGCTTTGTTGAATGCATTTGAATTTCATTTGATTTAAAAAGCTTTGTTTGAATTTATTTGACTTCCGTTTGATTCAATTAGCATTGTTTGATTGTGTTTGACTTTCATTTGATTCAATTAGCTTTGTAGATTGCATTTGACTTTCCTTTGATTCAATTAGCTTTGTAGAATGAATTTGACTTTCATTTGCTTCAAAAAGCTTTGTTTGAATGTGTTTAACTTTCATTTGATTCAATTAGCTTTGTTTAAATGTGTTTGACTTTCATTTTGATTCAATTAGCTTTGTAGAATGCATTTGACTTTCGTTTGATTCAAAAAGCTTTGTTTGAATGTGTTTGACTTTCATTTGATTTAAATAGCTTCTTTGAATGCATTTGACTTTAATTTGATTCAAAAAGCTTTGTTTGAATGTGTTTGACTTTCATTTGATTTAAATAGCTTCTTTGAATGCATTTGACTTTAATTTGATTCAAAAAGCTTTGTTTGATTGTGTTTGACTTTCATTTGATACAATTAGCTTTGTAGAATGCATTAGACTTTTATTTGATTCAATTAGCTTTGTTTAATTGTGTTTAACTTTCATTTGATTCAATTAGCTTTGTAGAATGCATTTTACTTTCATTTGATTCAAATAGCTTCTTTGAATGCATTTTACTTTAATTTGATTCAATTAGCTTTGTTTAATTATGTTTTACTTTCATTTGATACAATTAGCTTTGTACATTGCATTAGACTTTCATTGATTCAATTAGCTTTATTTGAATGTTTTTGACTTTCATTTGATTCAATTAGCTTTGTAGAATGCATTTGACTTTCATTTGATTCAATTAACTTTGTTTAATTGTGTTTAACTTTCATTTGATTCAATTAGCTTTGTAGAATGCTTTTTACTTTCATTTGATTCAAATAGCTTCTTTGAATGCATTTGACTTTAATTTGATTCAATTAGCTTTGTTGAATGCATTTGATTTTCATTTGATTTAAAAAGCTTTGTTTGAATTTATTTGACTTCCGTTTGATTCAATTAGCATTGTTTGATTGTGTTTGACTTTCATTTGATTCAATTAGCTTTGTAGATTGCATTTGACTTTAATTTGATTCAAATAGCTTTGTAGAATGAATTTGACTTTCATTTGATTCAAAAAGCTTTGTTTGAATGTGTTTAACTTTCATTTGATTCAATTAGCTTTGTTTAAATGTGTTTGACTTTCATTTGATTCAATTAGCTTTGTAGAATGCATTTGACTTTCGTTTGATTCAATTAACTGTGTGGAATGTATTTGACTTTCATACGATTAAAAAAGCTTTGTTTGAATGTGTTTGACTTTAACTTGATTCAATCAGCTTTGTCGAATGCATTTGAAATTCATTTGATTCAATTAGCTTTGTTTGAATGTGTTTGACATTCATTTGATTCAATTAGCTTTGTGGAATGCATTTGACTTTCACTTGATTTATGTAGTTTTGTTGAATGCATTTGACTTTCATTTGATTCAAAAAGCTTTGTTTGAATGTGTTTACCTTTCATTTGATTCAATTAGCTTTGTAGAATGCATTTGACTTTCATTTGATTCAATTAGCTTTGTTGAATGTATTTGACTTTCATATGATTCATAACGCTTTGTTTGATTGTGTTTGACTTTCATTTTATTCAATTAGCTTTGTACAATGCATTTGATTTTCATTTGATTGAAATAGCATCGTTGAATGCATTTGACTTTCATTTGATTCAAAGAGCTTTGTTTGAATGTGTTTACCTTTCATTTGATTCAATTAGCTTTGTAGAATGCATTTGACTTTCATTTGATTCAATTAGCTTTGTTTGAATGTGTTTGACTTTCATTTGATTCAATTCGCTTTGTAGAATGCATTTGACTTTCATTTGATTCAATTAACTTTGTTTAATTGTGTTTAACTTTCATTTGATTCAATTAGCTTTGTAGAATGCTTTTTACTTTCATTTGATTCAAATAGCTTCGTTGAATGCATTTGACTTTAATTTGATTCAATTAGCTTTGTTGAATGCATTTGATTTTCATTTGATTTAAAAAGCTTTGTTTGAATTTATTTGACTTCCGTTTGATTGAATTAGCATTGTTTGATTGTGTTTGACTTTCATTTGATTCAATTAGCTTTGTAGATTGCATTTGACTTTAATTTGATTCAAATAGCTTTGTAGAATGAATTTGACTTTCATTTGATTCAAAAAGCTTTGTTTGAATGTGTTTAACTTTCATTTGATTCAATTAGCTTTATTTAAAAGTGTTTGACTTTCATTTGATTCAATTAGCTTTGTAGAATGCATTTGACTTTCGTTTGATTCACTTAACTTTGTGGAATGTATTTGACTTTCATACGATTAAAAAAGCTTTGTTTGAATGTGTTTGACTTTAACTTGATTCAATCAGCTTTGTCAAATGCATTTGACATTCATTTGATTCAATTAGCTTTGTTTGAATGTGTTTGACATTCATTTGATTCAATTAGCTTTGTGGAATGCATTTGACTTTCATTTGATTCAATTAGCTTTGTTTAATGTATTTGACTTTCATATGATTCATTACGTTTTCTTTGATTGTGTTTGACTTTCATTTTATTCAATTAGCTTTGTACAATGCATTTGATTTTCATTTGATTGAAATAGCATCGTTGAATGCATTTGACTTTACTTTGATTCAAAAAGCTTTGTTTGATTATGTTTTACTTTCATTTGATACAATAAGCTTTGTACAATGCAGTAGACTTTCATTGATTCAATTATCTTTGTTTGAATGTGTTTGACTTTCATTTGATTCAATTAGCTTTGTAGAATGCATTTGATTTTCATTTGATTCAATTAACTTTGTTGAATGTGTTTGACTTTCATTTGATTAAAAAAGCTTTGATTGAATTTGTTTGACTTTCATTAGATTCAATTAGCTTTGTTTGATTGTGTTTAACTTTCTTTTGATTCAATTAGCTTTGTAGAATGCGTTTGACTTTCATGTGATTCAATTAGCTTTGTTGAATGCATTTGACTTTTATTTGATTCAAAAAGCTTTGTTTGAATGTGTTTGACTTTCATTTGATTTAAATAGCTTCTTTGAATGCATTTGACTTTAATTTGATTCAAAAAGCTTTGTTTGATTGTGTTTGACTTTCATTTGATACAATTAGCTTTGTAGAATGCATTAGACTTTCATATGATTCAATTAGCTTTGTAGAATGAATTTGACTTTCGTTTGATTCAAAAAGCTTTGTTTGAATGTATTTAACTTTCATTTGATTCAATTAGCTTTGTTTAAATGTGTTTGACTTTCATTTGATTCAATTAGCTTTGTAGAATGCATTTGACTTTCGTTTGATTCAATTAACTTTGTTGAATGTATTTGACTTTCATATGATTAAAAAAGCTTTGTTTGAATGTGTTTGACTTTAACTTGATTCAATCAGCTTTGTCGAATGCATTTGACTTTCATTTGATTCAATTAGCTTTGTTTGAATGTGTTTGACATTCATTTGATTCAATTAGCTTTGTTGAATGCATTTGACTTTCATTTGATTCAATTAGCTTTGTTGAATGTATTTGACTTTCATATGATTCATAACATTTTGTTTGATTGTGTTTGACTTTCATTTTATTCAATTAGCATTGTACAATGCATTTGATTTTCATTTGATTGAAATAGCATCGTTGAATGCATTTGACTTTAATTTGATTCAAAAAGCTTTGTTTAATTATGTTTTACTTTCATTTGATACAATTAGATTTTTACAATGCATTAGACTTTCATTTGATTCAATTAGCTTTGTAGAATGCATTTGACTTTCATTTGATTCAATTAACTTTGTTGAATGTGTTTGAGTTTCATTTGATTCAAAAAGCTTTGATTGAATTTGTTTGACTTTCATTAGATTCAATTAGCTTTGTTTGATTGTGTTTAACTTTCTTTTGATTCAATTAGCTTTGTAGATGCGTTTGACTTTCATGTGATTCAATTAGCTTTGTTGAATGCATTTGACTTTTATTTGATTCAAAAGGCTTTGTTTGAATGTGTTTGACTTTCATTTGATTTAAATAGCTTCTTTGAATGCATTTGACTTTAATTTGATTCAAAAAGCTTTGTTTGATTGTGTTTGACTTTCATTTGATACAATTAGCTTGTAGAATGCATTAGACTTTCATTTGATTTAATTAGCTTTGTTTAATTGTGTTTAACTTTCATTTGATTCAATTAGCTTTGTAGAATGCATTTTACTTTCATTTGATTCAAATAGCTTCTTTGAATGCGTTTGACTTTAAGTTGATTCAATTAGCTTTGTTGAATGCATTTGATTTTCATTTGATTTAAAAAGCTTTGTTTGAATTTATTTGACTTCCGTTTGATTCAATTAGCATTGTTTGATTGTGTTTGACTTTCATTTGATTCAATTAGCTTTGTAGATTGCATTTGACTTTCATTTGATTCAATTAGCTTTTAAGAATGAATTTGACTTTCATTTGATTCAAAAAGCTTTGTTTGAATGTATTTAACTTTCATTTGATTCAATTAGCTTTGTTTAAATGTGTTTGACTTTCATTTGATTCAATTAGCTTTGTAGAATGCATTTGACTTTCGTTTGATTCAATTAACTTTGTTGAGTGTGTTTGACTTTCATTTGATTCAATTAGCTTTTTAGAATGCATTTGACTTTCACTTGATTTAATTAGTTTTGTTGAATGTATTTGACTTTCATTTGATTCAAAAAGCTTTGTTTGAATGTGTTTACCTTTCATTTGATTCAATTAGCTTTGTAGAATTCATTTGACTTTCATTTGATTCAATTAGCTTTGTTGAATGTATTTGACTTTCATATGATTCATAACGTTTTTTTTTATTGTGTTTGACTTTCATTTTATTCAATTAGCTTTGTACAATGCATTTGATTTTCATTTGATTGAAATAGCATCGTTGAATGCATTTGACTTTAATTTGATTCAAAAAGCTTTGTTTAATTATGTTTTACTTTCATTTGATACAATTAGCTTTGTACAATGCATTAGACTTTCATTGATTCAATTAGCTTTGTTTGAATGTGTTTGAGTTTCATTTGATTCAATTAGCGTTGTAGAATGCATTTGACTTTCATTTGATTCAATTAACTTTGTTTAATTGTGTTTAACTTTCATTTGATTCAATTAGCTTTGTAGAATGCATTTTACTTTCATTTGATTGAAATAGCTTCTTTGAATGCATTTGACTTTAATTTGATTCAATTAGCTTTGTTGAATGCATTTGATTTTCATTTGATTTAAAAAGCTTTATTTGAATTTATTTGACTTCCGTTTGATTCAATTAGCATTGTTTGATTGTGTTTGACTTTCATTTGATTCAATTAGCTTTGTAGATTGTATTTGACTTTCATTTGATTCAATTAGCTTTGTAGAATGAATTTGACTTTCATTTGATTCAAAAAGCTTTGTTTGAATGTGTTTAACTTTCATTTTATTCAATTTGCTTTGTTTAAATGTGTTTGACTTTCATTTGATTCAATTAGCTTTTTAGAATGCATTTGACTTTCGTTTGATTCAAGTAACTTTGTTGAATGTGTTTGACTTTCATTTGATTCAATTAGCTTTTTAGAATGCATTTGACTTTCACTTGATTTAATTAGTTTTGTTGAATGCATTTGACTGTCATTTGATTCAAAAAGCTTTGTTTGAATGTGTTTACCTTTATTTGATTCAATTAGCTTTGTAGAATGCATTTGACTTTCATTTGATTTAATTAGCTTTGTTGAATGTATTTGACTTTCATATGATTCATAACGTTTTGTTTGATTGTGTTTGACTTTCATTTTATTCAATTAGCTTTGTACAATGCATTTGATTTTCATTTGATTGAAATAGCATCGTTGAATGCATTTGATTTTAATTTGATTCAAAAAGCTTTGTTTAATTATGTTTTACTTTCATTTGATACAATTAGCTTTGTACAATGCATTAGACTTTCATTAATTCAATTAGCTTTGTTTGAATGTGTTTGACTTTCATTTGATTCAATTAGCTTTGTAGAATGCATTTGACTTTCATTTGATTCAATTAACTTTGTTTAATTGTGTTTAACTTTCATTTGATTCAATTAGCTTTGTAGAATGCATTTTACTTTCATTTGATTGAAATAGCTTCTTTGAATGCATTTGACTTTAATTTGATTCAATTAGCTTTGTTGAATGCATTTGATTTTCATTTGATTTCAAAAGCTTTGTTTGAATTTATTTGACTTCCGTTTGATTCAATTAGCATTGTTTGATTGTGTTTGACTTTCATTTGATTCAATTAGCTTTGTAGATTGCATTTGACTTTCATTTGATTCAATTAGCTTTGTAGAATGAATTTGACTTTCATTTAATTCAAAAAGCTTGGTTTGAATGTGTTTAACTTTCATTTGATTCAATTAGCTTTGTTTAAATGTGTTTGACTTTCATTTGATTCAATTAGCTTTGTAGAATGCATTTGACTTTCGTTTGATTCAATTAACTTTGTTGAATGTGTTTGACTTTCATTTGATTCAATTAGCTTTTTAGAATGCATTTGACTTTCGTTTGATTCAATTAACTTTGTTGAATGTATTTGACTTTCATATGATTAAAAAAGCTTTGTTTGAATGTGTTTGACTTTAACTTGATTCAATCAGCTTTGTCGAATGCATTTGACTTTCATTTGATTCAATTAGCTTTGTTTGAATGTGTTTGACATTCATTTGATTCAATTAGCTTTGTTGAATGCATTTGACTTTCATTTGATTCAATTAGCTTTGTTGAATGTATTTGACTTTCATATGATTCATAACATTTTGTTTGATTGTGTTTGACTTTCATTTTATTCAATTAGCATTGTACAATGCATTTGATTTTCATTTGATTGAAATAGCATCGTTGAATGCATTTGACTTTAATTTGATTCAAAAAGCTTTGTTTAATTATGTTTTACTTTCATTTGATACAATTAGCTTTTTACAATGCATTAGACTTTCATTTGATTCAATTAGCTTTGTAGAATGCATTTGACTTTCATTTGATTCAATTAACTTTGTTGAATGTGTTTGAGTTTCATTTGATTCAAAAAGCTTTGATTGAATTTGTTTGACTTTCATTAGATTCAATTAGCTTTGTTTGATTGTGTTTAACTTTCTTTTGATTCAATTAGCTTTGTAGATGCGTTTGACTTTCATGTGATTCAATTAGCTTTGTTGAATGCATTTGACTTTTATTTGATTCAAAAGGCTTTGTTTGAATGTGTTTGACTTTCATTTGATTTAAATAGCTTCTTTGAATGCATTTGACTTTAATTTGATTCAAAAAGCTTTGTTTGATTGTGTTTGACTTTCATTTGATACAATTAGCTTGTAGAATGCATTAGACTTTCATTTGATTTAATTAGCTTTGTTTAATTGTGTTTAACTTTCATTTGATTCAATTAGCTTTGTAGAATGCATTTTACTTTCATTTGATTCAAATAGCTTCTTTGAATGCGTTTGACTTTAAGTTGATTCAATTAGCTTTGTTGAATGCATTTGATTTTCATTTGATTTAAAAAGCTTTGTTTGAATTTATTTGACTTCCGTTTGATTCAATTAGCATTGTTTGATTGTGTTTGACTTTCATTTGATTCAATTAGCTTTGTAGATTGCATTTGACTTTCATTTGATTCAATTAGCTTTTAAGAATGAATTTGACTTTCATTTGATTCAAAAAGCTTTGTTTGAATGTATTTAACTTTCATTTGATTCAATTAGCTTTGTTTAAATGTGTTTGACTTTCATTTGATTCAATTAGCTTTGTAGAATGCATTTGACTTTCGTTTGATTCAATTAACTTTGTTGAGTGTGTTTGACTTTCATTTGATTCAATTAGCTTTTTAGAATGCATTTGACTTTCACTTGATTTAATTAGTTTTGTTGAATGTATTTGACTTTCATTTGATTCAAAAAGCTTTGTTTGAATGTGTTTACCTTTCATTTGATTCAATTAGCTTTGTAGAATTCATTTGACTTTCATTTGATTCAATTAGCTTTGTTGAATGTATTTGACTTTCATATGATTCATAACGTTTTTTTTTATTGTGTTTGACTTTCATTTTATTCAATTAGCTTTGTACAATGCATTTGATTTTCATTTGATTGAAATAGCATCGTTGAATGCATTTGACTTTAATTTGATTCAAAAAGCTTTGTTTAATTATGTTTTACTTTCATTTGATACAATTAGCTTTGTACAATGCATTAGACTTTCATTGATTCAATTAGCTTTGTTTGAATGTGTTTGAGTTTCATTTGATTCAATTAGCGTTGTAGAATGCATTTGACTTTCATTTGATTCAATTAACTTTGTTTAATTGTGTTTAACTTTCATTTGATTCAATTAGCTTTGTAGAATGCATTTTACTTTCATTTGATTGAAATAGCTTCTTTGAATGCATTTGACTTTAATTTGATTCAATTAGCTTTGTTGAATGCATTTGATTTTCATTTGATTTAAAAAGCTTTATTTGAATTTATTTGACTTCCGTTTGATTCAATTAGCATTGTTTGATTGTGTTTGACTTTCATTTGATTCAATTAGCTTTGTAGATTGTATTTGACTTTCATTTGATTCAATTAGCTTTGTAGAATGAATTTGACTTTCATTTGATTCAAAAAGCTTTGTTTGAATGTGTTTAACTTTCATTTTATTCAATTTGCTTTGTTTAAATGTGTTTGACTTTCATTTGATTCAATTAGCTTTTTAGAATGCATTTGACTTTCGTTTGATTCAAGTAACTTTGTTGAATGTGTTTGACTTTCATTTGATTCAATTAGCTTTTTAGAATGCATTTGACTTTCACTTGATTTAATTAGTTTTGTTGAATGCATTTGACTGTCATTTGATTCAAAAAGCTTTGTTTGAATGTGTTTACCTTTATTTGATTCAATTAGCTTTGTAGAATGCATTTGACTTTCATTTGATTTAATTAGCTTTGTTGAATGTATTTGACTTTCATATGATTCATAACGTTTTGTTTGATTGTGTTTGACTTTCATTTTATTCAATTAGCTTTGTACAATGCATTTGATTTTCATTTGATTGAAATAGCATCGTTGAATGCATTTGATTTTAATTTGATTCAAAAAGCTTTGTTTAATTATGTTTTACTTTCATTTGATACAATTAGCTTTGTACAATGCATTAGACTTTCATTAATTCAATTAGCTTTGTTTGAATGTGTTTGACTTTCATTTGATTCAATTAGCTTTGTAGAATGCATTTGACTTTCATTTGATTCAATTAACTTTGTTTAATTGTGTTTAACTTTCATTTGATTCAATTAGCTTTGTAGAATGCATTTTACTTTCATTTGATTGAAATAGCTTCTTTGAATGCATTTGACTTTAATTTGATTCAATTAGCTTTGTTGAATGCATTTGATTTTCATTTGATTTCAAAAGCTTTGTTTCAATTTATTTGACTTCCGTTTGATTCAATTAGCATTGTTTGATTGTGTTTGACTTTCATTTGATTCAATTAGCTTTGTAGATTGCATTTGACTTTCATTTGATTCAATTAGCTTTGTAGAATGAATTTGACTTTCATTTAATTCAAAAAGCTTGGTTTGAATGTGTTTAACTTTCATTTGATTCAATTAGCTTTGTTTAAATGTGTTTGACTTTCATTTGATTCAATTAGCTTTGTAGAATGCATTTGACTTTCGTTTGATTCAATTAACTTTGTTGAATGTGTTTGACTTTCATTTGATTCAATTAGCTTTTTAGAATGCATTTGACTTTCACTTGATTTAATTAGTTTTGTTGAATGCATTTTACTTTCATTTGATTCAAAAAGCTTTGTTTGAATGTGTTTACCTTTCATTTGATTTAATTAGCTTTGTAGAATGCATTTGACTTTCATTTGATTCAATTAGCTTTGTTGAATGTATTTGACTTTCATATGATTCATAACGTTTTGTTTGATTGTGTTTGACTTTCATTTTATTCAATTAGCTTTGTACAATGCATTTGATTTTCATTTGATTGAAATAGCATCGTTGAATGCATTTGACTTTAATTTGATTCAAAAAGCTTTGTTTAATTATGTTTTACTTTCATTTGATACAATTAGCTTTGTACAATGCATTAGACTTTCATTGATTCAATTAGCTTTGTTTGAACGTGTTTGACTTTCATTTGATTCAATTAGCTTTGTAGAATGCATTTGACTTTCATTTGATTCAATTAACTTTGTTTAATTGTGTTTAACTTTAATTTGATTCAATTAGCTTTGTAGAATGCATTTTACTTTCATTTTATTCAAATAGCTTCTTTGAATGCATTTGACTTTAATTTGATTCAATTAGCTTTGTTGAATGCATTTGATTTTCATTTGATTTAAAAAGCTTTGTTTGAATTTATTTGACTTCCGTTTGATTCAATTAGCATTGTTTGATTGTGTTTGACTTTCATTTGATTCAATTAGCTTTGTAGATTGCATTTGACTTTCATTTGATTCAATTAGCTTTGTAGAATGAATTTGACTTTCATTTGATTCAAAAAGCTTTGTTTGAATGTGTTTAACTTTCATTTGATTCAATTAGCTTTGTTTAAATGTGTTTGACTTTCATTTGATTCAATTAGCTTTGTAGAATGCATTTGACTTTCGTTTGATTCAATTAACTTTGTTGAATGTGTTTGACTTTCATTTGATTCAATTAGCTTTTTAGAATGCATTTGACTTTCACTTGATTTAATTAGTTTTGTTGAATGTGTTTGACTTTCATTTGATTCAAAAAACTTTGTTTGAATGTGTTTACCTTTCATTTGATTCAATTAGCTTTGTAGAATGCATTTGACTTTCATTTGATTCAATTAGCTTTGTTGAATGTATTTGACTTTCATATGATTCATAACGCTTTGTTTGATTGTGTTTGACTTTCATTTTATTCAATTAGCTTTGTACAATGCATTTGATTTTCATTTGATTGAAATAGCATCGTTGAATGCATTTGACTTTAATTTGATTCAAAAAGCTTTGTTTAATTATGTTTTACTTTCATTTGATACAATTAGCTTTGTACAATGCATTAGAATTTCATTGATTCAATTAGCTTTGTTTGAATGTGTTTGACTTTCATTTGATTCAATTAGCTTTGTAGAATGCATTTGACTTTCATTTGATTCAATTAACTTTGTTTAATTGTGTTTAACTTTCATTTGATTCAATTAGCTTTGTAGAATGCATTTTACTTTCATTTTATTCAAATAGCTTCTTTGAATGAATATGACTTTAATTTGATTCAATTAGCTTTGTTGAATGCATTTGATTTTCATTTGATTTAAAAAGCTTTGTTTGAATTTATTTGACTTCCGTTTGATTCAATTAGCATTGTTTGATTGTGTTTGACTTTCATTTGATTCAATTAGCTTTGTAGATTGCATTTGACTTTAATTTGATTCAATTAGCTTTGTAGAATGAATTTGACTTTTATTTGATTCAAAAAGCTTTGTTTGAATGTGTTTAACTTTCATTTGATTCAATTAGCTTTGTTTAAATGTGTTTGAGTTTCATTTGATTCAATTAGCTTTGTAGAATGCATTTGACTTTCGTTTGATTCAATTAACTTTGTTGAATGTATTTGACTTTCATATGATTAAAAAAGCTTTGTTTGAATGTGTTTGACTTTAACTTGATTCAATCAGCTTTGTCGAATGCATTTGACATTCATTTGATTCAATTAGCTTTGTTTGAATGTGTTTGACATTCATTTGATTCAATTAGCTTTGTGGAATGCATTTGACTTTCATTTGATTCAATTAGCTTTGTTTAATGTATTTGACTTTCATATGATTCATTACGTTTTGTTTGATTGTGTTTGACTTTCATTTTATTCAATTAGCTTTGTACAATGCATTTGATTTTCATTTGATTGAAATAACATCGTTGAATGCATTTAACTTTAATTTGATTCAAAAAGCTTTGTTTAATTATGTTTTACTTTTATTTGATACAATTAGCTTTGTACAAGGCATTAGACTTTCATTGATTCAATTATCTTTGTTTGAATGTGTTTGACTTTCATTTGATTCAATTAGCTTTGTAGAATGCATTTGATTTTCATTTGATTCAATTAACTTTGTTGAATGTGTTTGACTTTCATTTGATTGAAAAAGCTTTGATTGAATTTGTTTGACTTTCATTAGATTCAATTAGCTTTGTTTGATTGTGTTTAACTTTCTTTTGATTCAATTAGCTTTGTAGAATGCGTTTGACTTTCATGTGATTCAATTAGCTTTGTTGAATGCATTTGACTTTTATTTGATTCAAAAAGCTTTGTTTGATTGTGTTTGACTTTCATTTGATACAACTAGCTTTGTAGAATGCATTAGACTTTCATTTGATTCAATTAGCTTTGTTTAATTGTGTTTATTTTTCATTTGATTCAATTAGCTTTGTAGAATGCATTTTACTTTCATTTGATTCAAATAGCTTCTTTCAATGCATTTGACTTTAATTTGATTCAATTAGCTTTGTTGAATGCATTTGATTTTCATTTGATTTAAAATGCTTTGTTTGAATTTATTTGACTTCTGTTTGATTCAATTAGCATTGTTTGATTGTGTTTGACTTTCATTTGATTCAATTAGCTTTGTAGATTGCATTTCACTTTCATTTGATTCAATTAGCTTTGTAGAATGAATTTGACTTTTATTTGATTCAAAAAGCTTTGTTTGAAAGTGTTTAACTTTCATTTGATTCAATTAGCTTTGTTTAAATGTGTTTGACTTTCATTTGATTCAATTAGCTTTGTAGAATGCATTTGACTTTCGTTTGATTCAATTAACTTTGTTAAATGTGTTTGACTTTCATTTGATTCAATTAGCTTTTTAGAATGCATTTGACTTTCACTTGATTTAATTAGTTTTGTTGAATGCATTTTACTTTCATTTGATTCAAAAAGCTTTGTTTGAATGTGTTTACCTTTCATTTGATTTTATTAGCTTTGTAGAATGCATTTGACTTTCATTTGATTCAATTAGCTTTGTTGAATGTATTTGACTTTCATATGATTCATAACGTTTTGTTTGATTGTGTTTGACTTTCATTTTATTCAATTAGCTTTGTACAATGCATTTGATTTTCATTTGATTGAAATAGCATCGTTGAATGCATTTGACTTTAATTTGATGCAAAAAGCTTTGTTTAATTATGTTTTACTTTCATTTGATACAATTAGCTCTGTACAATGCAGTAGACTTTCATTGAATCAATTAGCTTTGTTTGAATGTGTTTGAATTTCATTTGATTCAATTAGCTTTGTAGAATGCATTTGACTTTCATTTGATTCAATTAACTTTGTTTAATTGTGTTTAACTTTCATTTGATTCAATTAGCTTTGTAGAATGCATTTTACTTTCATTTGATTCAAATAGCTTCTTTGAATGCGTTTGACTTTAATTTGATTCAATTAGCTTTGTTGAATGCATTTGATTTTCATTTGATTTAAAAAGCTTTGTTTGAATTTATTTGACTTTCGTTTGATTCAATTAGCATTTTTTTATTGTGTTTGACTTTCATGTGATTCAATCAGCTTTGTTGAATGCATTAGACTTTCATTGATTCAATTAGCTTTGTTTGAATGTGTTTGACTTTCATTTGATTCAATTAGCTTTGTAGAATGCATTTCACTTTCATTTGATTCAATTAACTTTGTTGAATGTGTTTGACTTTCATTTGACTTAAAAAGCTTTGATTGAATTTGTTTGAATTTCATTAGATTCAATTAGCTTTGTTTGATTGTGTTTAACTTTCTTTTGATTCAATTAGCTTTGTAGAATGCGTTTGACTTTCATGTGATTCAATTAGCTTTGTTGAATGCATATGACTTTTATTTGATTCAAAAAGCTTTGTTTGAATGTGTTTGACTTTCATTTGATTTAAATAGCTTCTTTGAATGCATTTGACTTTAATTTGATTCAAAAAGCTTTGTTTGATTGTGTTTGACTTTCATTTGATACAATTAGCTTTGTAGAATGCATTAGACTTTCATTTGATTCAATTAGCTTTGTAGAATGCATTTGACTTTCATTTGATTCAATTAACTTTGTTTAATTGTGTTTAACTTTCATTTGATTCAATTAGCTTTGTAGAATGCATTTTACTTTCATTTGATTCAAATAGCTTCTTTGAAGGCATTTGACTTTAATTTGATTCAATTAGCTTTGTTGAATGCATTTGATTTTCATTTGATTTAAAAAGCTTTGTTTGAATTTATTTGACTTCCGTTTGATTCAATTAGCATTGTTTGATTGTGTTTGACTTTCATTTGATTCAATTAGCTTTGTAGATTGCATTTGACTTTCATTTGATTCAATTAGCTTTGTAGAATGAATTTGACTTTCATTTGATTCAAATAGCTTCTTTGAATGCATTTGACTTTAATTTGATTCAAAAAGCTTTGTTTGAATGTGTTTGACTTTCATTTAATTCAATTAGCTTTGTTTGATTGTGTTTAACTTTCATTTGATTCAATTAGCTTTGTAGAATGCATTTGACTTTCATTTGATTCAATTAGCTTTGTTGAAAGCATTTGACTTTCATATGATTCAAAAAGCTATGTTTAATTGTGTTTGACTAGCATTTCATTCAATTAGCTTTGTTTGATTGCGTTAAACTTTCATTTGATTCAATTCGCTTTGTTAAATGCATTTGACTTTCATATGATTCAAAAAGCTTTGTTTGAATGTGTCTGACTTTCATTTGATTCAAAAAGCTTTGTTTGAATGTTTTTGACTTTAACTTGATTCAATCATCTTTGTCGAATGCATTTGACTTTCATTTGATTCAATTAGCTTTGTTTGAATGTGTTTGACATTTATTTGATTCAATTAGCTTTTTAGAATGCATTTGACTTTCATTTGATTCAATTAGCTTTGTTGAATGTATTTGACTTTCAAATGATTCATAACGTTTTGTTTGATTGTGTTTGACATTCATTTTATTCAATTAGCTTTGTACAATGCATTTGATTTTCATTTGATTGAATTAGCATCGTTGAATGCATTTGACTTTAATTTGATTCAAAAAGCTTTGTTTAATTATGTTTTACTTTCATTAGATACAATTAGCTTTGTACAATGCATTAGACTTTCATTGATTCAATTAGCTTTGTTTGAATGTGTTTGACTTTCATTTGATTCAATTAGCTTTGTAGAATGCATTTGACTTTCATGTGATTCAATTAGCTTTGTTGAATGCATTTGACTTTTATTTGATTCAAAAAGCTTTGTTTGAATGTGTTTGACTTTCATTTGATTTAAATAGCTTCTTTTAATGCATTTGACTTTAATTTGATTCAAAAACCTTTGTTTGATTGTGTTTGACTTTCATTTGATACAATTAGCTTTGTCGAATGCATTAGACTTTCATTTGATTCAATTAGCTTTGTTTAATTGTGTTTAACTTTCATTTGATTCAATTTGCTTTGTAGAATGCATTTTACTTTCATTTGATTCAAATAGTTTCTTTGAATGCATTTGACTTTAATTTGATTCAATTAGCTTTGTTGAATGCATTTGATTTTCATTTGATTCAAAAAGCTTTGTTTGAATTTATTTGACTTCCGTTTGATTCAATTAGCATTGTTTGATTGTGTTTGACTTTCATTTGATTCAATTAGTTTTGTAGATTGCATTTGACTTTCATTTGATTCAATTAGCTTTGTAGAATGAATTTGACTTTCATTTGATTCAAATAGCTTCTTTGAATGCATTTGACTTTAATTTGATTCGAAAAGCTTTGTTTGAATGTGTTTGACTTTCATTTAATTCAATTAGCTTTGTTTGATTGTGTTTAACTTTCATTTGATTCAATTAGCTTTGTAGAATGCATTTGACTTTCATTTGATTCAATTAGCTTTGCTGAAAGCATTTGACTTTCATTTGATTCAAATAGCTTCATTGAATGCATTTAACTTTAATTTGATTCAAAAACCATTGTTTGAATGTGTTTGACTTTCATTTGATTCAATTAGCTTTGTTTGATTGTGTTTAACTTTCATTTGATTCAATTGGCTTTGTAGAATGCATTTGACTTTCATTTGATTCAATTAGCTTTGTAGAATGCATTTCACTTTCATTTGATTTAAAAAGCTTTGTTTTAAGTTGTTTGACTTTCATTTGAATCAATTAGCTTTGTTAAACGCATTTGACTTTTATTTGATTCAAAAAGCTTTGTTTGAATGTATTTGACATTCATTTGATTCAATTAGCTTTGTAGAATGCATTTGACTTTTATTTGATTCAATTAGCTTTGTTGAATGTATTTGACTTTCTTATGATTCAAAAAGCTTTGTTTGAATGTGTTTGACTTTCATTTGATTTAGTTAGCTTTGTATAATGCATTTGGCTTTAATTTGATTCAATTAGCTTTGTTGAAAGCATTTGACTTTCATTTGTTTCAAAAAGCTTTGTTTGAATGTGTTTGACTTTCATTTGATTCAATTAGCTTTGTTGAATGCATTTGACTTTCATTTTATTCAATTAGCTTTGTTGAAAGAATTTGACTTTCACTTGAGTCAAAAAACTCTGTTTGAATTTGTTTGACTAGCATTTGATTCTATTAGCTTTATTTGATTGTTTTTGACTTTCATTTGATTCAATTAGCTATGTAGAATGCATTTGACTTTTATTTGATTCAAATAGCTTCTTTGAATGCATTTGACTTTAATTTGATTCTAAAAGCTCTGTTTGAATGTGTTTGACTTTCATTTGATACAATTGGCTTTGTAGAATGCATTAGACTTTCATTTGATTCAATTAGCTTGGTTTGAATGTGTTTGCCTTTTATTTGATTCAAAAAAGCTTTGTTTGAATGTGTTTCACTTTTATTTGATTCAATTAGCTTTGTAGAATGCATTTCACTTTCATTTAATTCAATTAGCTTTGTTTGATTGTGTTTATGATACGAGGACGAACTTGGAAGATTTGATAAATCAACATGAAGAAACATTAGCCCTCAATTTTAACTCAAATCACGCAATTCATGGTCACTTCATGGGTCATCAAAGTAAGGCTACGGTTTGCCTTGTAGCCTTCCTTGGTTTAGCTTGATATTGGAGTCTTCTTTACTTAGGTTTTTGCTTACATGTTTTTACCTTTCACTTGAAAGGGTTTTTCTTGTTTTAAGCACTTAGGATTTCTAATTG
Organism: Chenopodium quinoa; assembly: GCF_001683475.1. Taxonomy (NCBI): domain Eukaryota; kingdom Viridiplantae; phylum Streptophyta; class Magnoliopsida; order Caryophyllales; family Amaranthaceae; genus Chenopodium; species Chenopodium quinoa. The sequence continues at coordinate 27,403 of NW_018743633.1, read as the reverse complement.
CATTAGGAATTGTTTTAGCTTAATAAGTTCCTAGATTGATTAGGACTAGTTTTAGCTAAGCAAGTTTCTAAGTTGATTAGGATTTGTTTTTAGCAAAGTGAGTTCCTAAGTTGATTAGGAATTGTTTTTAGTCTAGTAGGCGTCAATAATAGCTTGGAGTGCAAGCTTGAGTTAGGATAAAATATGCAAGTTTTATCTTAAGAGTAGTTAGAGTTTAAGTAGGATTAAATAACTAAATTAAAGTTATCTAAATTTGATTAAGTTACGCAATCCGTAGGTTATTGAATCAAATGAAATTCAAATGCATTCTAAAAGGCTAATTGAATCAAATGAAAGTCAAACACATTCAAACATAGCTTTTTGAATCAAATGAAAGTCAAATGCATTCAAATAAGCTAATTGAATCAAATGAAAGTCTAACACATTCTACAAAGCTAATTGAATCAAATGAAAGTCAAACACATTCAAACATAGCTTTTTGAATCAAATAAAGTCAAATGCTTTCAACAAAGCTAATTGAATCAAATGAAAGTCAAATGCAATCTACAAGGCTAGTTGAATCAAATGAATTCAAACACATTCAACCAAAGTTTTTCGAATGATATGAAAGTCAAATACATTCAACTAAGCTAATTGAATTAAATGAAAGTTAAATGCATTCTACAAAGCTAATTGAATCAAATGAAAGTCAAACACATTCAAACAAAGCTTTTTGAACCAAATGAAAGTTAAATGCATTCTAAAAAGCTAATTGAATCAAATGAAAGTCAAATGAAATCTACAAAAATTGAATCTAATGAAAGTCAAACACATTCAAACAAAGCTAATTGAATCAAATGAAAGTCTAAAGCATTCTACAAAGCTTATTAAATCAAATGAAAATCAAACATATTCAAACAAAGTTTTTTTAAACAAATAAAAGTCAAATGCATGCAACAAAGCTAATTGAATCAAATGAAAGTCAAATGCGTTCTACAAAGCTAATTGAATCAAATGAAAGTCAAACACATTCAAACAAAGCTTTTTTAATCAAATGAAAGTCAAATGCATTCAACAAAGGTAATTGAATCAAATGAAATTCAAATGCATTCTACAAGGCTAATTGAATCAAATGAAAGTCAAACACATTCAAACATAGCTTTTTGAATCAAATGAAAGTCAAATGCATTCAAATAAGCTAATTGAATCAAATGAAAGTCTAACACATTCTACAAAGCTAATTGAATCAAATGAAAGTCAAACACATTCAAACATAGCTTTTTGAATCAAATGAAAGTCAAATGCTTTCAACAAAGCTAATTGAATCAAATGAAAGTCAAATGCAATCTACAAGGCTAATTGAATCAAATGAATTCAAACACATTCAACCAAAGTTTTTCGAATGATATGAAAGTCAAATACATTCAACTAAGCTAATTGAATTAAATGAAAGTCAAATGCATTCTACAAAGCTAATGAATCAAAAGAAAGTCAAACACATTCAAACAAAGCTTTTTGAACCAAATGAAAGTCAAATGCATTCAAAAAAGCTAATTGAATCAAATGATGTTGTATATTTGGAGTGACACTCGAAACATACAAGGGTTAAACCAAGGATAGTTAAGGCTAAAGAACCAAAAGGCTTCTTAGATAAAGTCACACCACTAAGAAACGAATTGGATTCCTAAGATCACAAGCTAACTAGTAGCCTAAACTAGCTAACTAAGCAAAGGAACGAAATTCTAAGTCCAAGAATTTCAGGTTAGTTTCTAATCCAAGAAACGTGTATAAAGACAAAGTTGTTTGTTTTGAATAATCTGATTTTTCATTCACATTTGCTTGCTATTTATAGTGAACAAGCATCTTAAGTACAAGCTAAGTTAAGTGGCTTTTAGCTCACTTGTTACACGTTCAAACTAAGTACAAATCAGTTTTTGTAGCCTAGATACATTAATAAAAGAAGCCTTGCTTAACTAGATACATCAAGAGCAAATAAAATCAGAAACAAGCAAGTGTAACCTCCCCTTGATTCACGCCCATATAGCAGCAGCTTGGAGTCGTAACAGCTCCCCTTTTCACGCCCATTTTCAAACAGCAATTGATGTGTAACTCTTCCTTATTTCAAGCCTTGAATCAAGCTTGAATGGATGTGGACAAGGATGAACTTGGACGTCTCTTGAGTGTAGCTGTTGCTAGCTGAAGTAAACGGTCACTTGAAGGCTCAATTGAAAGCTTGTAACTCCTCATTGAAGCTGATTGTAACATCCAAGTTAGAGCCTTAAAATCCCTCCAAATCAGTTTCGGTTTTAGGTCTTCTTCACAAGCTTAAACGGCTACTCTTGTGATGCATCTTGATCTTGTACTTGTTGTGTGAATGTAACATTACATGTTCAGCTAAAAGAACTAAAGAACATAACTAACTTGCAAACTTAAAAATAAGATTAAAGTTTACAACTTATTCAAAGCATAAAAGAAGTAAAACGAACTAATTAATAAGAACAACAAGAAATTCAAGTGGTTGAATATCTTGCTGCCCAATGATAGAATGCATAGCACCAACGCATGATGCTACATCTTGAACCAATGAAATGTCCATAACCAAGTTGTTAGGCTTGGCTACAACATTCCCCCCTTCTTGAAAAGAGTTTGCCCTCAAACTCGGCAACTCTTCAAACTCATCATAATAAGGTGACAAATCAGCCACATTAAAGGTGCTAGAAACACCATAATCTCCGGGCAACTCAACCTTGTAAGCATTATCATTCACCTTTTCAACAATGGCAAATGGACCATCACTACGAGGACTAACCTTGGACCGTCTTTTGGAAGGAAATCTTTCCTTTCGAAGATGAATCCAAACTAAGTCACCGGGCTGAAAATGGACCTCCTTTCGTTTCTTGTCATAGTATGCCTTAGTCTTTGCATTAGCTTGTTCAATTTTGGAACGAACTTGCTCATGCATAGACTTGATTTCGTTTGCACGCACCTCGGCATCTTTGCTGAACTTGCTTGGTGAGGGAATGGGAGTGAGGTCAATAGGAGTGCACGGATTGAATCCATACACCACTTCAAAAGGACTCAAACCTGTTGTCTTGCTAGGCACACGATTGTAAGCAAACTCCGCATGAGGAAGCATCTCTTCCCATTGCTTGGGACGTTTAGTAGCCAAAGAACGCAACAAGGATCCCAAAGTTCTATTAGTCACTTCGGTTTGGCCATCTGTTTGAGGATGACTTGAAGTGCTAAAGTTCAATTTCGTGCCCATCTTCCTCCATAATGTAAGCCAAAAATGACTTAGAAATTTTGGATCACGATCACTCACCATGGATTTAGGTACACCATGTAAACGAACAATCTCATTGAAAAACAAGTTAGCAACATGAGTAGCATCATAAGTTGTATGACAAGCAATAAAATGAGCCATTTTAGAAAATCGATCAACAACAACCATTATAGAATCTTTCTTTCGTTGGGTGATAGGAAGTCCCACAACGAAATCAAGACTAATATCTTCCCATGGTGCTTGCGGAATAGGTAAGGGCAAAAGATAGCCTTGAGGTAGACTATGACTCTTGGCCTTTTGACATGTCACGCATCTCTTCACAATGAACTCCACATCACGGACCAATCTAGGCCAATGAAAGTATTCTTGGACAAGAAGGGTAGTCTTCTCTATGCCAAAATGTCCCGCCATTCCTCCTTCATGAAACTCTTTGATAAGAGATTCTCTTAGGCTTGATCTTGGAATGCACAACCTGTTTCCTTTGAACAAATAGCCATCTAAAATGTAATAATCTTTGTAAGCATGATTAGAACATTTTAAAAACAAATCACCAAAGTCATGATCATTGTGGTAACTTGCTTTTACATCATCAACACTAATCACCCTTGCTTTGAACGAGTTCAAGAGTGTGTATCTTCTTGAAAGCGCATCAGCCCCTTTGTTCATGGCGCCTCTCCTATGCTTGATCACGAAATGAAAAGCTTGCAAATACTCCACCCATTTGGCATGGCGAGGTTGGAGTTTTTGTTGGCTTTGAAGATATTTGAGGGCTTCATGATCCGAATGAAGGATGAACTCCTTGGAAATGAGGTAATGTCTCCAATGGTCCAAAGCACGAACAAGAGCAAAGAACTCCTTATCATAGGTGCTATACTTCCGTTGTGCTTCATTGAGTTTTTCACTAAAGTAGGCAAGGGGACGCCCAACTTGTGACAAAACAGCACCAATACCAACTCCACTAGCATCGCACTCAACTTCAAAAACTTCATCAAAGTTAGGCAAAGCAAGAATAGGTGCACTAGTAAGTTGATGTTTTACCTCATCAAAGGCCCTTTGAGCCTTATCATTCCAAACTAACTTCTGATTTTTAGTTAGTTCCGTGATAGGTGCCATGAGAGTGCTAAAGTTCCGTACAAATCTTCTATAGAAAGAAGCAAGTCCATGAAAGCTTCGAACTTGTTGAACGGTTTGTGGCGTAGGCCACTCACGAATTGCAGCAACTTTCTTTTCATCAACTTCAATGCCTTGTGATGAAACTTTGAAGCCAAGAAAAATAACTTGGGAAGTGAAGAAATGACACTTCTCTAAGTTACCATACAACTTCTCACGTTCAAGGGCTTCAAAAACCTGTTGCAAATGCATAGAATGCTCTTCTTCCTCCCTACTATACACCAAAATGTCATCAAAATAAACTACAACAAATTTACCCATGAAAGGTTGCATAACCTGATTCATAAGGCGCATAAATGTAGATGGTGCATTAGACAAACCAAATGGCATCACAAGCCATTCATAGAGGCCCTCCTTTGTCTTGAAAGCGGTTTTCCATTCATCTCCTTCGAAAATTCGAATTTGATGATAGCCACTTCTCAAATCAATTTTAGAGAACACTTTAGAACCACACAATTCATCAAGCAAATCATTCAACCTTGGAATAGGAAACCGGTACTTGATAGTGATTTTATTGATTGACCTACTATCAACACACATTCTCCATTCTCCATTCTTCTTAGGCACAATCAAAGTAGGACAAGCACATGGACTAAGAGACTTACGAATAAGACCCTTGGATAGTAATTCTTCCACTTGCCGCTTAATCTCTTCGGTTTCTTTTGGGGTGGTTCTATAGGCTGGTTTGTTTGGGAGCATTGATCCGGGAACAAGATCAATTTTGTGTTGTATGTCACGTTTTGGGGGTAAGCCATGGGGAATGTCTTCGGGGAAAACATGGGAAAAGGTTTTGAGAAGAGGGGTGAGGAGAGGATGCGGCTTTTCTTGTGAAGGTTTGGAAGGAGTATCAAGTTGGCTTAAAATGAATTGTTTGTGAGTTTTATACTCATGCAATTCTGATTTTATGAGAGTGGTAAGGGAAGTAGGGGGTGTGGAAATGGGGTGTCCGTTTTTGAAGTTTAGGGGGGTAAGAAGTATTTTTCGTCCATCCTTGGTGAAGGAATATGTATTTTTATACCCATCATGCATCACACGTCTATCAAACAACCAAGGTCTACCAAGTAAAATATGACATGCATCCATAGGTATAACATCACACCACAATTCTTCCTCATAAGTTTTACCAATGCTAAATGATAACAAGACTTGTTGTGTTACTTGAATTCCTTTACCATGGTTTAGCCATTGAATCACATAAGGCTTAGGGTGAGGGACGGTTTTAAGTTTCAGTTTGTCTATCATTACTTGTGAAGCTACATTGGTGCAACTACCTCCATCAATAATCAAGGTACATACCTTTCCACCAATGGTACAACGAGTGTGAAAGATTGCCTCACGTTGCAAACTTCCTTCTTGGCCAATCATATTGCTTAGTGTGCGTCGAACCACCAAGCATTCTCCCTCGTCTGGTCCAAGACACGCATACTCATCATTCTCCTCGAGGTTGCTGTCCACTTCATGCTCTAATTCGTCCTCCTCTTCATGCTCAATCAAAGTGACAATCCTTTTATTTGGACAATCACTAGCCAAATGTCCAAGGCCTTGACACCGAAAACATCTTCTTGGAGCTGGTTTTGGGTTGGAATTTTGGGTGTTTTGTGAAGGTGGTTTAGGAGTAGGCTGGTTGGACGTGGGTTTGAATGGAGAGAAATTGGATACTTGCTTCTTTTGGGGAAATGAGGTTTGAGATGCAAAACGTGATGATTCACTTTTGCCTCTTGCTTTTTGTTGCTGCTCAATCTTATGTGCTAAGATAATGAGCTCTTCAAGGGTAGAGTAAGGATGTAGTTCGGCCACATTGGCTATCTTAGGGTCAAGTCCTCCCAAGAAGCGCACCAATGTTTGAGGTTCGTCTTCCTCCACTCCACATTTCATAACAAACCCTTCAAACTCTCTAGCATATTCTTCTACTGATTTCGTACCTTGTTTGAGGTTGTGGAACTTGGAAAAGTTTTCTTGCACATAGTATGTGGGAAGAAACTTCTGTTTAAGCAACTTCTTCATTTTGATCCACGATCTTACTTTCTCCTTGTCTTGCCTTTCCCTCTTGGCACACACGCTAGCCCACCAAGTTGAGGCATATTTTCTTAACTTCAAGGCTACAATTTTCACCTTCTTTTCTTCCGGTGTTTGCTTGTAGTCAAACACTCTTTCCACCGTTCTAAGCCATTCTACAAACTCATCAGCATCGAGTTTGCCATCATACTCCGGAATGTCAGCCTTGATGTCATTGTTAGGCCGTGACCTTTCTCTTTCATGATAAGGCCTATCATTGTGATTGAAATTAGATTCACTCACTTCTTCATCACTATGATTGGGTACTCCCTCTTTTTGTTGTCGCAATTTGATAGAAAGGTCTCTTAGCTGACCTTGCAAGTATTGCATTCGTTGCTCCATATCTTCTTTCTCTTGTGCAACCTTATTGACATATTCTTGCCAATTAGGGGGTGGAATGTCGGACATGGTTTGTGTTTGGGTATGTGTTTGGGGTATGTGTTTGGGTATTGTTTGCTAGATCCCCCTCCTTCTAGCGCCAAATGTTGTATATTTGGAGTGACACTCGAAACATACAAGGGTTAAACCAAGGATAGTTAAGGCTAAAGAACCAAAAGGCTTCTTAGATAAAGTCACACCACTAAGAAACGAATTGGATTCCTAAGATCACAAGCTAACTAGTAGCCTAAACTAGCTAACTAAGCAAAGGAACGAAATTCTAAGTCCAAGAATTTCAGGTTAGTTTCTAATCCAAGAAACGTGTATAAAGACAAAGTTGTTTGTTTTGAATAATCTGATTTTTCATTCACATTTGCTTGCTATTTATAGTGAACAAGCATCTTAAGTACAAGCTAAGTTAAGTGGCTTTTAGCTCACTTGTTACACGTTCAAACTAAGTACAAATCAGTTTTTGTAGCCTAGATACATTAATAAAAGAAGCCTTGCTTAACTAGATACATCAAGAGCAAATAAAATCAGAAACAAGCAAGTGTAACCTCCCCTTGATTCACGCCCATATAGCAGCAGCTTGGAGTCGTAACAGCTCCCCTTTTCACGCCCATTTTCAAACAGCAATTGATGTGTAACTCTTCCTTATTTCAAGCCTTGAATCAAGCTTGAATGGATGTGGACAAGGATGAACTTGGACGTCTCTTGAGTGTAGCTGTTGCTAGCTGAAGTAAACGGTCACTTGAAGGCTCAATTGAAAGCTTGTAACTCCTCATTGAAGCTGATTGTAACATCCAAGTTAGAGCCTTAAAATCCCTCCAAATCAGTTTCGGTTTTAGGTCTTCTTCACAAGCTTAAACGGCTACTCTTGTGATGCATCTTGATCTTGTACTTGTTGTGTGAATGTAACATTACATGTTCAGCTAAAAGAACTAAAGAACATAACTAACTTGCAAACTTAAAAATAAGATTAAAGTTTACAACTTATTCAAAGCATAAAAGAAGTAAAACGAACTAATTAATAAGAACAACAAGAAATTCAAGTGGTTGAATATCTTGCTGCCCAATGATAGAATGCATAGCACCAACGCATGATGCTACATCTTGAACCAATGAAATGTCCATAACCAAGTTGTTAGGCTTAGCTGAACATGTAATGTTACATTCACACAACAAGTACAAGATCAAGATGCATCACAAGAGTAGCCGTTTAAGCTTGTGAAGAAGACCTAAAACCGAAACTGATTTGGAGGGATTTTAAGGCTCTAACTTGGATGTTACAATCAGCTTCAATGAGGAGTTACAAGCTTTCAATTGAGCCTTCAAGTGACCGTTTACTTCAGCTAGCAACAGCTACACTCAAGAGACGTCCAAGTTCATCCTTGTCCACATCCATTCAAGCTTGATTCAAGGCTTGAAATAAGGAAGAGTTACACATCAATTGCTGTTTGAAAATGGGCGTGAAAAGGGGAGCTGTTACGACTCCAAGCTGCTGCTATATGGGCGTGAATCAAGGGGAGGTTACACTTGCTTGTTTCTGATTTTATTTGCTCTTGATGTATCTAGTTAAGCAAGGCTTCTTTTATTAATGTATCTAGGCTACAAAAACTGATTTGTACTTAGTTTGAACGTGTAACAAGTGAGCTAAAAGCCACTTAACTTAGCTTGTACTTAAGATGCTTGTTCACTATAAATAGCAAGCAAATGTGAATGAAAAATCAGATTATTCAAAACAAACAACTTTGTCTTTATACACGTTTCTTGGATTAGAAACTAACCTGAAATTCTTGGACTTAGAATTTCGTTCCTTTGCTTAGTTAGCTAGTTTAGGCTACTAGTTAGCTTGTGATCTTAGGAATCCAATTCGTTTCTTAGTGGTGTGACTTTATCTAAGAAGCCTTTTGGTTCTTTAGCCTTAACTATCCTTGGTTTAACCCTTGTATGTTTCGAGTGTCACTCCAAATATACAACAAATGAAATCTACAAAAATTGAATCAAATGAAAGTCAAACACATTCAAACATAGCTAATTGAATCAAACGAAAGTCTAATGCATTCTACGAAGCTATTTGAATCAGATGAAAGTCAAACACATTCAAACAAAGCTTTTTGATACAAATGAAAGTTAAATGCATTCTACAAAGCTAATTGAATCAAATAAAAGTCAAATGCATTCTACAAATCTAAGTGAATCAAATGAAAGTCAAACACATTCAATCAAAGTTTTTTGAATCAAGTGAAAGTCAAATACATTCAACAAAGCTAATTGAATCAAATGAAAGTCAAATGCATTCTACAAAGCGAATTGAATCAAAAGAAAGTTAAACACGATCAAACAAAGCTAACTGAATTAAATGAAAGTCAAACATATTCAAACAAAGCTTTTTAAATCAAATGAAAGTAAAATGCATTCAACGAAGCTAATTGAATCAAATAATAGTCAAATGCATTCTACAAAGCTAATTGAATCAAATGAAAGTCAAACACATTCAGAAAAAGCTTTTTGATACAAATGAAAGTCAAATGCATTCAACAAAGCTAATTGAATCAAATAAAAGTCAAATGCATCCTACAAAGCTAATTGAGTCAAATAAAAGTGAAACACATTCAAACAAAGCTTTTTGAATCAAATGAAAGTCAAACGCATTCAACAAAGCTAATTGAATCAAATGAAAGTCAAATGCAATCTACAAAAATTGAATTAAATGAAAGTCAAACACATTCAAACAAAGCTAATGCATTCTACAAAGCTAATTGAATCAAATGAAAGTCTAATGCATTCTACAAAGCTAATTGAATCAAATGAAAGTCAAACACATTCAAACAAAGTTTTTTAAACAAATGAAAGTCAAATGCATGCACCAAAGCTAATTGAATCAAATGAAAGTCAATTGCATTCTACAAAGCTAATTGAGTCAAATGAAAGTCAAACAAATTCGAACAAAGATAATTGAATCAAATGAAATTCTAATGCGTTCTACAAAGCTAATTGAATCAAATGAAAGTTAAACACATTCAAACATAGCTTTTTGAATCAAATGAAAGTCAAATGCTTTCAACAAAGCTAATTGAATCAAATGAAAGTCAAATGCAATCTACAAGGCTAATTGAATCAAATGAATTCAAACACTTTCAACCAAAGTTTTTCGAATGATATGAAAGTCAAACACATTCAACAAAGCTAATTGAATTAAATGAAAGTCAAATGCATTCTTCAAATCTAATTGAATCAAATGAAAGTCAAAAACATTCAAACCAAGGTTTTTGAATCAAATGAAAGTTAAATGCATTCTAAAAAGCTATCTGAACAAATGAGAGTCAAACACATTCAAAGAAAGCTTTTTGAATCAAATGAAAGTCAAATGCTTTTAACAAAGCTAATTGAATCAAATAAAACTCAAATGTATTCTACAAAGGTAATTGAATCAAATGAAAGTGAAACACATTCAATCAAAGCTTTTGGAATGAAATGAGGGTCAAATTCATTCAACAAAGCTAATTGAATCAAATGAAAGTCAAATGCATTATTCAAAGCTAATTGAATCAAAAGAAAATTTAACACGATCAAACAAAGCTAATTGAATCAAATGAAAGTCAAACACATTCAAACAAAGCTTTTTGAATCAAATGAAAGTCAAATGCATTCAAAAAAGCTAATTGAATCAAATGAAAGTCAAATGAAATCTACAAAAATTGAATCAAATGAAAGTCAAACACATTCAAACAAAGCTAATTGAATCAAACGAAAGTCTAATGCATTCTACGAAGCTAATTGAATCAGATGAAAGTCAAACACATTCAAACAAAGCTTTTTGATACAAATGAAAGTTAAATGCATTCTACAAAGCTAATTGAATCAAATAAAAGTCAAATGCATTCTACAAATCTAAGTGAATCAAATGAAAGTCAAACACATTCAATCAAAGTTTTTTGAATCAAGTGAAAGTCAAATACATTCAACAAAGCTAATTGAATCAAATGAAAGTCAAATGCATTCTACAAAGCGAATTGAATCAAAAGAAAGTTAAACACGATCAAACAAAGCTAACTGAATTAAATGAAAGTCAAACATATTCAAACAAAGCTTTTTAAATCAAATGAAAGTAAAATGCATTCAACGAAGCTAATTGAATCAAATAATAGTCAAATGCATTCTACAAAGCTAATTGAATCAAATGAAAGTCAAACACATTCAGAAAAAGCTTTTTGATACAAATGAAAGTCAAATGCATTCAACAAAGCTAATTGAATCAAATAAAAGTCAAATGCATCCTACAAAGCTAATTGAGTCAAATAAAAGTGAAACACATTCAAACAAAGCTTTTTGAATCAAATGAAAGTCAAACGCATTCAACAAAGCTAATTGAATCAAATGAAAGTCAAATGCAATCTACAAAAATTGAATTAAATGAAAGTCAAACACATTCAAACAAAGCTAATGCATTCTACAAAGCTAATTGAATCAAATGAAAGTCTAATGCATTCTACAAAGCTAATTGAATCAAATGAAAGTCAAACACATTCAAACAAAGTTTTTTTAAACAAATGAAAGTCAAATGCATGCACCAAAGCTAATTGAATCAAATGAAAGTCAATTGCATTCTACAAAGCTAATTGAGTCAAATGAAAGTCAAACAAATTCAAACAAAGATAATTGAATCAAATGAAATTCTATTGCGTTCTACAAAGCTAATTGAATCAAATGAAAGTTAAACACATTCAAACAAAGTTTTTTTAAACAAATAAAAATCAAATGCATGCAACAAAGCTAATTGAATCAAATGAAAGTCAAATGCATTCTACAAAGCTAGTTGAATCAAATGAAAGTCAAACACATTCAAACAAAGCTTTTTTAATCAAATGAAAATCAAATGCATTCAACAAAGCTAATTGAATCAAATGAAATTCAAATGCATTCTAAAAGGCTAATTGAATCAAATGAAAGTCAAACACATTTAAACATAGCTTTTTGAATCAAATGAAAGTCAAATGCATTCAAATAAGCTAATTGAATCAAATGAAAGTCAAACACATTCTACAAAGCTAATTGAATCAAATGAAAGTCAAACACATTCAAACATAGCTTTTTGAATCAAATGAAAGTCAAATGCTTTCAACAAAGCTAATTGAATCAAATGAAAGTCAAATGCAATCTACAAGGCTAATTGAATCAAATGAATTCAAACACTTTCAACCAAAGTTTTTCGAATGATATGAAAGTCAAACACATTAAACAAAGCTAATTGAAATAAATGAAAGTCAAATGCATTCTTCAAATCTAATTGAATCAAATGAAAGTCAAACACATTCAAACCAAGCTTTTTGAATCAAATGAAAGTTAAATGCATTCTAAAAAGCTATCTGAACAAATGAGAGTCAAACACATTCAAAGAAAGCTTTTTGAATCAAATGAAAGTCAAATGCTTTTAACAAAGCTAATTGAATCAAATAAAACTCAAATGTATTCTACAAAGGTAATTGAATCAAATGAAAGTGAAACACATTCAATCAAAGCTTTTGGAATGAAATGAGGGTCAAATTCATTCAACAAAGCTAATTGAATCAAATGAAAGTCAAATGCATTATTCAAAGCTAATTGAATCAAAAGAAAATTTAACACGATCAAACAAAGCTAATTGAATCAAATGAAAGTCAAACACATTCAAACAAAGCTTTTTGAATCAAATGAAAGTCAAATGCATTCAAAAAAGCTATTTGAATCAAATGAAAGTCAAACACATTCAATCAAAGTTTTTTGAATCAAGTGAAAGTCAAATACATTCAACAAAGCTAATTGAATCAAATGAAAGTCAAATGCATTCTACAAAGCGAATTGAATCAAAAGAAAGTTAAACACGATCAAACAAAGCTAACTGAATTAAATGAAAGTCAAACATATTCAAACAAAGCTTTTTAAATCAAATGAAAGTAAAATGCATTCAACGAAGCTAATTGAATCAAATAATAGTCAAATGCATTCTACAAAGCTAATTGAATCAAATGAAAGTCAAACACATTCAGAAAAAGCTTTTTGATACAAATGAAAGTCAAATGCATTCAACAAAGCTAATTGAATCAAATAAAAGTCAAATGCATCCTACAAAGCTAATTGAGTCAAATAAAAGTGAAACACATTCAAACAAAGCTTTTTGAATCAAATGAAAGTCAAACGCATTCAACAAAGCTAATTGAATCAAATGAAAGTCAAATGCAATCTACAAAAATTGAATTAAATGAAAGTCAAACACATTCAAACAAAGCTAATGCATTCTACAAAGCTAATTGAATCAAATGAAAGTCTAATGCATTCTACAAAGCTAATTGAATCAAATGAAAGTCAAACACATTCAAACAAAGTTTTTTAAACAAATGAAAGTCAAATGCATGCACCAAAGCTAATTGAATCAAATGAAAGTCAATTGCATTCTACAAAGCTAATTGAGTCAAATGAAAGTCAAACAAATTCGAACAAAGATAATTGAATCAAATGAAATTCTAATGCGTTCTACAAAGCTAATTGAATCAAATGAAAGTTAAACACATTCAAACATAGCTTTTTGAATCAAATGAAAGTCAAATGCTTTCAACAAAGCTAATTGAATCAAATGAAAGTCAAATGCAATCTACAAGGCTAATTGAATCAAATGAATTCAAACACTTTCAACCAAAGTTTTTCGAATGATATGAAAGTCAAACACATTCAACAAAGCTAATTGAATTAAATGAAAGTCAAATGCATTCTTCAAATCTAATTGAATCAAATGAAAGTCAAAAACATTCAAACCAAGGTTTTTGAATCAAATGAAAGTTAAATGCATTCTAAAAAGCTATCTGAACAAATGAGAGTCAAACACATTCAAAGAAAGCTTTTTGAATCAAATGAAAGTCAAATGCTTTTAACAAAGCTAATTGAATCAAATAAAACTCAAATGTATTCTACAAAGGTAATTGAATCAAATGAAAGTGAAACACATTCAATCAAAGCTTTTGGAATGAAATGAGGGTCAAATTCATTCAACAAAGCTAATTGAATCAAATGAAAGTCAAATGCATTATTCAAAGCTAATTGAATCAAAAGAAAATTTAACACGATCAAACAAAGCTAATTGAATCAAATGAAAGTCAAACACATTCAAACAAAGCTTTTTGAATCAAATGAAAGTCAAATGCATTCAAAAAAGCTAATTGAATCAAATGAAAGTCAAATGAAATCTACAAAAATTGAATCAAATGAAAGTCAAACACATTCAAACAAAGCTAATTGAATCAAACGAAAGTCTAATGCATTCTACGAAGCTAATTGAATCAGATGAAAGTCAAACACATTCAAACAAAGCTTTTTGATACAAATGAAAGTTAAATGCATTCTACAAAGCTAATTGAATCAAATAAAAGTCAAATGCATTCTACAAATCTAAGTGAATCAAATGAAAGTCAAACACATTCAATCAAAGTTTTTTGAATCAAGTGAAAGTCAAATACATTCAACAAAGCTAATTGAATCAAATGAAAGTCAAATGCATTCTACAAAGCGAATTGAATCAAAAGAAAGTTAAACACGATCAAACAAAGCTAACTGAATTAAATGAAAGTCAAACATATTCAAACAAAGCTTTTTAAATCAAATGAAAGTAAAATGCATTCAACGAAGCTAATTGAATCAAATAATAGTCAAATGCATTCTACAAAGCTAATTGAATCAAATGAAAGTCAAACACATTCAGAAAAAGCTTTTTGATACAAATGAAAGTCAAATGCATTCAACAAAGCTAATTGAATCAAATAAAAGTCAAATGCATCCTACAAAGCTAATTGAGTCAAATAAAAGTGAAACACATTCAAACAAAGCTTTTTGAATCAAATGAAAGTCAAACGCATTCAACAAAGCTAATTGAATCAAATGAAAGTCAAATGCAATCTACAAAAATTGAATTAAATGAAAGTCAAACACATTCAAACAAAGCTAATGCATTCTACAAAGCTAATTGAATCAAATGAAAGTCTAATGCATTCTACAAAGCTAATTGAATCAAATGAAAGTCAAACACATTCAAACAAAGTTTTTTTAAACAAATGAAAGTCAAATGCATGCACCAAAGCTAATTGAATCAAATGAAAGTCAATTGCATTCTACAAAGCTAATTGAGTCAAATGAAAGTCAAACAAATTCAAACAAAGATAATTGAATCAAATGAAATTCTATTGCGTTCTACAAAGCTAATTGAATCAAATGAAAGTTAAACACATTCAAACAAAGTTTTTTTAAACAAATAAAAATCAAATGCATGCAACAAAGCTAATTGAATCAAATGAAAGTCAAATGCATTCTACAAAGCTAGTTGAATCAAATGAAAGTCAAACACATTCAAACAAAGCTTTTTTAATCAAATGAAAATCAAATGCATTCAACAAAGCTAATTGAATCAAATGAAATTCAAATGCATTCTAAAAGGCTAATTGAATCAAATGAAAGTCAAACACATTTAAACATAGCTTTTTGAATCAAATGAAAGTCAAATGCATTCAAATAAGCTAATTGAATCAAATGAAAGTCAAACACATTCTACAAAGCTAATTGAATCAAATGAAAGTCAAACACATTCAAACATAGCTTTTTGAATCAAATGAAAGTCAAATGCTTTCAACAAAGCTAATTGAATCAAATGAAAGTCAAATGCAATCTACAAGGCTAATTGAATCAAATGAATTCAAACACTTTCAACCAAAGTTTTTCGAATGATATGAAAGTCAAACACATTAAACAAAGCTAATTGAAATAAATGAAAGTCAAATGCATTCTTCAAATCTAATTGAATCAAATGAAAGTCAAACACATTCAAACCAAGCTTTTTGAATCAAATGAAAGTTAAATGCATTCTAAAAAGCTATCTGAACAAATGAGAGTCAAACACATTCAAAGAAAGCTTTTTGAATCAAATGAAAGTCAAATGCTTTTAACAAAGCTAATTGAATCAAATAAAACTCAAATGTATTCTACAAAGGTAATTGAATCAAATGAAAGTGAAACACATTCAATCAAAGCTTTTGGAATGAAATGAGGGTCAAATTCATTCAACAAAGCTAATTGAATCAAATGAAAGTCAAATGCATTATTCAAAGCTAATTGAATCAAAAGAAAATTTAACACGATCAAACAAAGCTAATTGAATCAAATGAAAGTCAAACACATTCAAACAAAGCTTTTTGAATCAAATGAAAGTCAAATGCATTCAAAAAAGCTAATTGAATCAAATGAAAGTCAAATGAAATCTACAAAAATTGAATCAAATGAAAGTCAAACACATTCAAACAAAGCTAATTGAATCAAACGAAAGTCTAATGCATTCTACGAAGCTAATTGAATCAGATGAAAGTCAAACACATTCAAACAAAGCTTTTTGATACAAATGAAAGTTAAATGCATTCTACAAAGCTAATTGAATCAAATAAAAGTCACATGCATTCTACAAAGCGAAGTGAATCAAATGAAAGTCAAACACATTCAATCAAAGTTTTTTGAATCAAGTTAAAGTCAAATACATTCAACAAAGCTAATTGAATCAAATGAAAGTCAAATGCATTTTACAAAGCGAATTGAATCAAAAGAAAGTTAAACACGATCAAACAAAGCTAACGGAATTAAATGAAAGTCAAACATATTCAAACAAAGCTTTTTGAATCAAATGAAAGTCAAATGCATTCAACGAAGCTAATTGAATCAAATAATAGTCAAATGCATTCTACAAATTTAATTGAATCAAATGAAAGTCAAACACATTCAGAAAAAGCTTTTTGATACAAATGAAAGTCAAATGCATTCAACAAAGCTAATTGAATCAAATAAAAGTCAAATGCATCCTACAAAGCTAATTGAATCAAATGAAAGTGAAACACATTCAAACAAAGCTTTTTGAATAAAATGAAAGTCAAATGCATTTAACAAAGCTAATTGAATCAAATAAAAGTCAAATGCAATCTACAAAAATTGAATTAAATGAAAGTCAAACACATTCAAACAAAGCTAATGCATTCTACAAAGCTAATTGAATCTAATGAAAGTCTAATGCATTCTACAAAGCTAATTGAATCAAATGAAAGTCAAACACATTCAAACAAAGTTTTTTTAAACAAATGAAAGTCAAATGCATGCAACAAAGCTAATTGAATCAAATGAAAGTCAAATGCATTCTACAAAGCTAATTGAATCAAATGAAAGTCAAACACATTCAAACAAAGCTAATTGAATCAAATGAAAGTCTAATGCATTCTACAAAGCTAATTGAATCAAATGAAAGTCAAATTCATTCTACAAAGCTAATTGAATCAAATGAAAGTCTAATGCATTCTACAAAGCTAATTGAATCAAATGAACGTCAAACACATTCAAACAAAGTTTTTTGAAACAAATAAAAGTCAAATGCATGCAACAAAGCTAATTGAATCAAATGAAAGTCAAATGCATTCTACAAAGCTAATTGAATCAAATGAAAGTCAAACACATTCAAACATAGCTTTTTGAATCAAATGAAAGTCAAATGCTTTCAACAAAGCTAATTGAATCAAATGAAAGTCAAATGCAATCTACAAGGCTAATTGAATCAAATGAATTCAAACACATTCAACCAAAGTTTTTCGAATGATATGAAAGTCAAATACATTCAACTAAGCTAATTGAATTAAATGAAAGTCAAATGCATTCTACAAAGCTAATGAATAAAATGAAAGTCAAACACATTCAAACATAGCTTTTTGAATCAAATAAAAGTCAAATGCTTTCAACAAAGCTAATTGAATCAAATGAAAGTAAAATGCAATCTACAAGGCTAATTGAATCAAATGAATTCAAACACATTCAACCAAAGTTTTTCGAATGATATGAAAGTCAAATACATTCAACAAAGCTAATTGAATTAAATGAAAGTCAAATGCATTCTTCAAAGCTAATTGAATCAAATGAAAGTCAAACACATTCAAACCAAGCTTTTTGAATCAAATGAAAGTTAAATGCATTCTAAAAAGCTATTTGAACAAATGAGAGTCAAACACATTCAAAGAAAGCTTTTTGAATCAAATGAAAGTCAAATGCTTTTAACAAAGCTAATTGAATCAAATAAAACTCAAATGCATTCTACAAAGGTAATTGAATCAAACGAATGTGAAACATATTCAATCAAAGCTTTTTGAATCAAATGAAAGTCAAATTCATTCAACAAAGCTAATTGAATCAAATGAAATTCAAATGCATTATTCAAAGCTAATTGAATCAAAAGAAAATTTAACACGATCAAAAAAAGCTAATTGAATCAAATGAAAGTCAAACACATTCAAACAAAGCTTTTAAAATCAAATGAAAGTCAAATGCATTCAAAAAAGCTAATTGAATCAAATGAAAGTCAAATGAAATCTTCAAAAATTGAATCAAATGAAAGTCAAACACATTCAAACAAAGCTAATTGAATCAAACGAAAGTCTAATGCATTCTACGAAGCTAATTGAATCAGATGAAAGTCAAACACATTCAAAAAAAGCTTTTTTATACAAATGAAAGTTAAATGCATTCTACAAAGCTAATTGAATCAAATAAAAGTCAAATGCATTCTACAAAGCTAAGTGAATCAAATGAAAGTCAAACACATTCAATCAAAGTTTTTTTAATCAAGTGAAAGTCAAATACATTCAACAAAGCTAATTGAATCAAATGAAAGTCAAATGCATTTTACAAAGCGAATTGAATCAAAAGAAAGTTAAACACGATCAAACAAAGCTAACTGAATCAAGTGAAAGTCAAACATATTCAAACAAAGCTTTTTGAATCAAATGAAAGTCAAATGCATTCAACGAAGCTAATTGAATCAAATAAAAGTCAAATGCGTTCTACAAAGCTAATTGAATCAAATAAAAGTCAAACACATTCAAAAAAAGCTTTTTCAAACAAATGAAAGTCAAATGCTTTCAACAAAGCTAATTGAATAAAATAAAAGTCAAATGCATTCTACAAAGCTAATTGAATCAAATGAAAGTGAAACACATTCAAACAAAGCTTTTTCAATCAAATGAAAGTCAAAAGCATTCAACAAAGCTAATTGAATCAAATGAAAGTCAAATGCAATCTACAAAAATTGAATTAAATGAAAGTCAAACACATTCAAACAAAGCTAATTGAATCAAATAAAAGTCAAATGCATTCTACAAAGCTAAGTGAATCAAATGAAAGTCAAACACATTCAATCAAAGTTTTTTGAATCAACTGAAAGTCAAATACATTCAACAAAGCTAATTGAATCAAATGAAAGTCAAATGCATTCTACAAAGCGAATTGAATCAAAAGAAAGTTAAACATGATCAAACAAAGCTAACTGAATTAAATGAAAGTCAAACATATTCAAACAAAGCTTTTTGAATCAAATGAAAGTCAAATGCATTTGATGTGTAAGCAAGGTGAGAAACTTGTTTACAAACGGTCTGGAATGCGTGTTGTGTTTAGTTGAATTAGAAGTAGCAATGTGGAGTAACTAAGAAGGATTAGGGGAACTCTCACCCTTAACCTTGAGGATATAACAATGAGGAACACTCACTCACTTGTTTGGGCGTAGTAGTGATTAGGGAACTCTCACCTATTCGACAACTACAAGTTTAAGTCTTAGGAACTCTCACTAAAACACAAACTCTTCAAATTGAGATAACTCTCAAGTTTGGAAAATCAAACCTGACTAGCACTAGTCAAATTTAGATCATACACTCGTGTGTTTCTTGCAAATTTCTGGAATATGTTTCATTGATCATTAGCATGCTATTTATAGCTTTAGTACATCATTTAATTGCCACTACACTTAGCTAAAACAAGCAACAAATCAGAAATAACAAAACTGAAAATAAGGGTAGATTAAGTGGCTCATAACCGTCCAACTTAAACCCCTTTACAACTAATTATTACTCTAATTAAGAAAGCTTATAACAAGGGAAGAAAACGTTCAGCAAATGGACTCCAACATGCTGTCCAAATTCGTCCTCCAAAGCAGCCTTTAAATGCGCCTTTGTAACCTCCCAATTAAGCCTTCATTAAAGCTCCTTTATTACGAAGTTAAACCAGCTTGAAACTCTCCTTAAATCCGTCTATATTCCCCCATTGTCAAGGTAATTAGTCACGCTCAATATGGTGCAGCCAGTTGAGTAATTATATAGACCGTGCACCCCAAAATCCATAGGAGTAGGATCGAAGAAAGACTTGGACAAAATCAATTCCCTAACGTTCAACTCTTGGACTGGAATATTCGAACCTTGACCACTTTGGTCAGCATTCAACGAAGCTAATTGAATCAAATAATAGTCAAATGCATTCTACAAAGCTAATTGAATCAAATGAAAGTCAAACACATTCAGAAAAAGCTTTTTGATACAAATGAAAGTCAAATGCATTCAACAAAGCTAATTGAATCAAATAAAAGTCAAATGCATTCTACAAAGCTAATTGAATCAAATGAAAGTGAAACACATTCAAACAAAGCTTTTTGAATCAAATGAAAGTCAAATGCATTCAACAAATCTAATTGAATCAAATGAAAGTCAAATGCAATTCTAAAAGGCTAATTGAATCAAATGAAAGTCAAACACATTCTACAAAGCTAATTGAATCATATGAAAGTCAAACCCATTCAAACATAGCTTTTTGAATCAAATTAAAGTCAAATGCTTTCAACAAAGCTAATTGAATCAAATGAAAGTCAAATGCAATCTACAAGGCTAATTGAATCAAATGAATTCAAACACATTCAACCAAAGTTTTTCGAATGATATGAAAGTCAAATACATTCAACAAAGCTAATTGAATTAAATGAAAGTCAAATGCATTCTACAAAGCTAATTGAATCAAATGAAAGTCAATCACATTCAAACAAAGCTTTTTGAACCAGATGAAAGTTAAATGCATTCTAAAAAGCTAATTGAATCAAATGAGAGTCAAACAGATTCAAAGAAAGCTTTTTGAATCAAATGAAAGTAAAATGCTTTTAACAAAGCTAATCGAATAAAAAAAAAACTCAAATGCATTCTACAAAGATAATTGAATCAAATGAAAGTGAAACACATTCAATCAAAGCTTTTTGAATCAAATGAGGGTCAAATTCATTCAACAAAGCTAATTGAATCAAATGAAAGTTAAATGCTTTATTCAAAGCTAATTGAATCAAAAGAAAATTTAACACGATCAAACAAAGCTAATTGAATCAAATGAAAGTCAAACACATTCAAACAAAGCTTTTTGAATCAAATGAAAGTCAAATGCATTCAAAAAAGCTAATTGAATCAAATGAAAGTCAAATGAAATCTACAAAAATTGAATCAAATGAAAGTCAAACACATTCAAACAAAGCTAATTGAATCAAACGAAAGTCTAATGCATTCTACGAAGCTAATTGAATCAGATGAAAGTCAAACACATTCAAACAAAGTTTTTTGATACAAATGAAAGTTAAATGCATTCTACAAAGCTAATAGAACCAAATAAAAGTCAAACACATTCAAACAAAGCTTTTTGACTCAAATGAAAGTCAAATGCATTCAAAAAAGCTAATTGAATCAAATGAAAGTCAAATGAAATATACAAAAATTGAATCAAATGAAAGTCAAACACATTCAACAAAGCTTTTTGAATCAAATGAAAGTCAAATGCATTCAAAAAAGCTAATTGAATCAAATGAAAGTCAAATGAAATCTACAAAAAATTGAATCAAATGAAGGTCAAACACATTCAAACAAAGCTAATTGAATCAAACGAAAGTCTAATGCATTCTACGAAGCTAATTGAATCAGATGAAAGTCAAACACATTCAAACAAAGTTTTTTTAAACAAATGAAAGTCAAATGCATGCACCAAAGCTAATTGAATCAAATGAAAGTCAATTGCATTCTACAAAGCTAATTGAGTCAAATGAAAGTCAAACAAATTCAAACAAAGATAATTGAATCAAATGAAATTCTATTGCGTTCTACAAAGCTAATTGAATCAAATGAAAGTTAAACACATTCAAACAAAGTTTTTTTAAACAAATAAAAGTCAAATGCATGCAACAAAGCTAATTGAATCAAATGAAAGTCAAATGCATTCTACAAAGCTAGTTGAATCAAATGAAAGTCAAACACATTCAAACAAAGCTTTTTTAATCAAATGAAAGTCAAATGCATTCAACAAAGCTAATTGAATCAAATGAAATTCAAATGCATTCTAAAAGGCTAATTGAATCAAATGAAAGTCAAACACATTTAAACATAGCTTTTTGAATCAAATGAAAGTCAAATGCATTCAAATAAGCTAATTGAATCAAATGAAAGTCAAACACATTCTACAAAGCTAATTGAATCAAATGAAAGTCAAACACATTCAAACATAGCTTTTTGAATCAAATGAAAGTCAAATGCTTTCAACAAAGCTAATTGAATCAAATGAAAGTCAAATGCAATCTACAAGGCTAATTGAATCAAATGAATTCAAACACTTTCAACCAAAGTTTTTCGAATGATATGAAAGTCAAACACATTCAACAAAGCTAATTGAATTAAATGAAAGTCAAATGCATTCTTCAAATCTAATTGAATCAAATGAAAGTCAAACACATTCAAACCAAGCTTTTTGAATCAAATGAAAGTTAAATGCATTCTAAAAAGCTATCTGAACAAATGAGAGTCAAACACATTCAAAGAAAGCTTTTTGAATCAAATGAAAGTCAAATGCTTTTAACAAAGCTAATTGAATCAAATAAAACTCAAATGTATTCTACAAAGGTAATTGAATCAAATGAAAGTGAAACACATTCAATCAAAGCTTTTGGAATGAAATGAGGGTCAAATTCATTCAACAAAGCTAATTGAATCAAATGAAAGTCAAATGCATTATTCAAAGCTAATTGAATCAAAAGAAAATTTAACACGATCAAACAAAGCTAATTGAATCAAATGAAAGTCAAACACATTCAAACAAAGCTTTTTGAATCAAATGAAAGTCAAATGCATTCAAAAAAGCTAATTGAATCAAATGAAAGTCAAATGAAATCTACAAAAATTGAATCAAATGAAAGTCAAACACATTCAAACAAAGCTAATTGAATCAAACGAAAGTCTAATGCATTCTACGAAGCTAATTGAATCAGATGAAAGTCAAACACATTCAAACAAAGTTTTTTGATACAAATGAAAGTTAAATGCATTCTACAAAGCTAATAGAACCAAATAAAAGTCAAACACATTCAAACAAAGCTTTTTGACTCAAATGAAAGTCAAATGCATTCAAAAAAGCTAATTGAATCAAATGAAAGTCAAATGAAATATACAAAAATTGAATCAAATGAAAGTCAAACACATTCAACAAAGCTTTTTGAATCAAATGAAAGTCAAATGCATTCAAAAAAGCTAATTGAATCAAATGAAAGTCAAATGAAATCTACAAAAAATTGAATCAAATGAAGGTCAAACACATTCAAACAAAGCTAATTGAATCAAACGAAAGTCTAATGCATTCTACGAAGCTAATTGAATCAGATGAAAGTCAAACACATTCAAACAAAGCTTTTTGATACAAATGAAAATTAAATGCATTCTACAAAGCTAATTGAATCAAATGAAAGTCAAATGCATTCTACAAAGCGAATTGAATCAAAAGAAAGTTAAAACACGATCAAACAAAGCTAACTGAATTAAATGAAAGTCAAACATATTCAAACAAAGCTTTTTAAATCAAATGAAAGTAAAATGCATTCAACGAAGCTAATTGAATCAAATAATAGTCAAATGCATTCTACAAAGCTAATTGAATCAAATGAAAGTCAAACACATTCAGAAAAAGCTTTTTGATACAAATGAAAGTCAAATGCATTCAACAAAGCTAATTGAATCAAATAAAAGTCAAAATGCATCCTACAAAGCTAATTGAGTCAAATAAAAGTGAAACACATTCAAACAAAGCTTTTTGAATCAAATGAAAGTCAAACGCATTCAACAAAGCTAATTGAATCAAATGAAAGTCAAATGCAATCTACAAAAATTGAATTAAATGAAAGTCAAACACATTCAAACAAAGCTAATGCATTCTACAAAGCTAATTGAATCAAATGAAAGTCTAATGCATTCTACAAAGCTAATTGAATCAAATGAAAGTCAAACACATTCAAACAAAGTTTTTTTAAACAAATGAAAGTCAAATGCATGCACCAAAGCTAATTGAATCAAATGAAAGTCAATTGCATTCTACAAAGCTAATTGAGTCAAATGAAAGTCAAACAAATTCAAACAAAGATAATTGAATCAAATGAAATTCTATTGCGTTCTACAAAGCTAATTGAATCAAATGAAAGTTAAACACATTCAAACAAAGTTTTTTTAAACAAATAAAAGTCAAATGCATGCAAAAAAGCTAATTGAATCAAATGAAAGTCAAATGCATTCTACAAAGCTAGTTGAATCAAATGAAAGTCAAACACATTCAAACAAAGCTTTTTTAATCAAATGAAAGTCAAATGCATTCAACAAAGCTAATTGAATCAAATGAAATTCAAATGCATTCTAAAAGGCTAATTGAATCAAATGAAAGTCAAACACATTTAAACATAGCTTTTTGAATCAAATGAAAGTCAAATGCATTCAAATAAGCTAATTGAATCAAATGAAAGTCAAACACATTCTACAAAGCTAATTGAATCAAATGAAAGTCAAACACATTCAAACATAGCTTTTTGAATCAAATGAAAGTCAAATGCTTTCAACAAAGCTAATTGAATCAAATGAAAGTCAAATGCAATCTACAAGGCTAATTGAATCAAATGAATTCAAACACTTTCAACCAAAGTTTTTCGAATGATATGAAAGTCAAACACATTCAACAAAGCTAATTGAATTAAATGAAAGTCAAATGCATTCTTCAAATCTAATTGAATCAAATGAAAGTCAAACACATTCAAACCAAGCTTTTTGAATCAAATGAAAGTTAAATGCATTCTAAAAAGCTATCTGAACAAATGAGAGTCAAACACATTCAAAGAAAGCTTTTTTAATCAAATGAAAGTCAAATGCTTTTAACAAAGCAAATTGAATCAAATAAAACTCAAATGTATTCTACAAAGGTAATTGAATCAAATGAAAGTGAAACACATTCAATCAAAGCTTTTGGAATGAAATGAGGGTCAAATTCAATTCAACAAAGCTAATTGAATCAAATGAAAGTCAAATGCATTATTCAAAGCTAATTGAATCAAAAGAAAATTTAACACGATCAAACAAAGCTAATTGAATCAAATGAAAGTCAAACACATTCAAACAAAAGCTTTTTGAATCAAATGAAAGTCAAATGCATTCAAAAAAGCTAATTGAATCAAATGAAAGTCAAATGAAATCTACAAAAATTGAATCAAATGAAAGTCAAACACATTCAAACAAAGCTAATTGAATCAAACGAAAGTCTAATGCATTCTACGAAGCTAATTGAATCAGATGAAAGTCAAACACATTCAAACAAAGCTTTTTGATACAAATGAAAGTTAAATGCATTCTACAAAGCTAATTGAATCAAATAAAAGTCACATGCATTCTACAAAGCGAAGTGAATCAAATGAAAGTCAAACACATTCAATCAAAGTTTTTTGAATCAAGTTAAAGTCAAATACATTCAACAAAGCTAATTGAATCAAATGAAAGTCAAATGCATTCTACAAAGCGAATTGAATCAAAAGAAAGTTAAACACGATCAAACAAAGCTAACTGAATTAAATGAAAGTCAAACATATTCAAACAAAGCTTTTTGAATCAAATGAAAGTCAAATGCATTCAACGAAGCTAATTGAATCAAATAATAGTCAAATGCATTCTACAAATTTAATTGAATCAAATGAAAGTCAAACACATTCAGAAAAAGCTTTTTGATACAAATGAAAGTCAAATGCATTCAACAAAGCTAATTGAATCAAATAAAAGTCAAATGCATCCTACAAAGCTAATTGAATCAAATGAAAGTGAAACACATTCAAACAAAGCTTTTTGAATAAAATGAAAGTCAAATGCATTTAACAAAGCTAATTGAATCAAATAAAAGTCAAATGCAATCTACAAAAATTGAATTAAATGAAAGTCAAACACATTCAAACAAAGCTAATGCATTCTACAAAGCTAATTGAATCTAATGAAAGTCTAATGCATTCTACAAAGCTAATTGAATCAAATGAAAGTCAAACACATTCAAACAAAGTTTTTTTAAACAAATGAAAGTCAAATGCATGCAAAAAACTAATTGAATCAAATGAAAGTCAAATGCATTCTACAAAGCTAATTGAATCAAATGAAAGTCAAACACATTCAAACAAAGCTAATTGAATCAAATGAAAGTCTAATGCATTCTACAAAGCTAATTGAATCAAATGAACGTCAAACACATTCAAACAAAGTTTTTTGAAACAAATAAAAGTCAAATGCATGCAACAAAGCTAATTGAATCAAATGAAAGTCAAATGCATTCTACAAAGCTAATTGAATCAAATGAAACTCTAACACATTCAAACAAAGTTTTTTTAATCAAATGAAAGTCTAATGCATTCAACAAAGCTAATTGAATCAAATAAAATTCAAATGCATTCTAAAAGGCTAATTGAATCAAATGAAAGTCAAACACATTTAAACATAGCTTTTTGAATCAAATGAAAGTCAAATGCATTCAAATAAGCTAATTGAATCAAATGAAAGTCAAACACATTCTACAAAGCTAATTGAATCAAATGAAAGACAAGCTCAAATGAAAGTCAAATGCTTTCAACAAAGCTAATTGAATCAAATGAAAGTCAAATGCAATCTACAAGGCTAATTGAATCAAATGAATTCAAACACTTTCAACCAAAGTTTTTCGAATGATATGAAAGTCAAACACATTCAACAAAGCTAATTGAATTAAATGAAAGTCAAATGCATTCTTCAAATCTAATTGAATCAAATGAAAGTCAAACACATTCAAACCAAGCTTTTTGAATCAAATGAAAGTTAAATGCATTCTAAAAAGCTATCTGAACAAATGAGAGTCAAACACATTCAAAGAAAGCTTTTTGAATCAAATGAAAGTCAAATGCTTTTAACAAAGCTAATTGAATCAAATAAAACTCAAATGTATTCTACAAAGGTAATTGAATCAAATGAAAGTGAAACACATTCAATCAAAGCTTTTGGAATGAAATGAGGGTCAAATTCATTCAACAAAGCTAATTGAATCAAATGAAAGTCAAATGCATTATTCAAAGCTAATTGAATCAAAAGAAAATTTAACACGATCAAACAAAGCTAATTGAATCAAATGAAAGTCAAACACATTCAAACAAAGCTTTTGAATCAAATGAAAGTCAAATGCATTCAAAAAAGCTAATTGAATCAAATGAAAGTCAAATGAAATCTACAAAAATTGAATCAAATGAAAGTCAAACACATTCAAACAAAGCTAATTGAATCAAACGAAAGTCTAATGCATTCTACGAAGCTAATTGAATCAGATGAAAGTCAAACACATTCAAAC
>NW_018743632.1:0-29661 GCF_001683475.1 Chenopodium quinoa | reverse complement strand
CAAAGCTAATTGAATCAAATGAAAGTTCAAGCACATTCAAACAAGCTATTTTTAATCAAATGGAAAGTCAAATACATTCTACAAAGCTAATTGAATCAAATGAAAGTAAAACACATTCAAACAAAGCTATTTAGAATCAAGTTAAAAGTCAAACACATTCAAACAATGCTATTTGAATCAAAATGAGAGTCAATACATTAAAACAAAGCTAATTAAATCAAATAAAAGTCTAATACATTCTGCAAAGCTAATTGAATTAAATTAAAGTCAAACACATTCAAACAAAGCTAATTGAATCAAATGAAAGTCAAACACATTCAAACAAAGCTATTTTAATTAAATAAATGTCAAATACATTCTACAAAGCTAATTAAATCAAATAAAAGTCTAATACATTCTACAAAGATAATTGTATCAAATGAAAGTCAAACGCAATCAAATAAAGCTATTTGAGTCAAATGAAAGTCTAAGACATTCAAACAAAGCTAATTGAATCAAATGAAAGTCAAAGACATTCAAACAAAGCTAATTGAATCAAATGAAAGTCAAACACATTCAAACAAAGCTATTTTAATTAAATGAATGTCAAATACATTCTACAAAGCTAATTGAATCAAATAAAAGTCAAACACATTCAAACAAAGCTATTTGAAGAAAATGAAAGTCAAATACATTCTACAAAGCAAATTGAAACAAATGAAAGTCAAACACAGTCAAACAAAGTTATTTGACTCAAATTAAAGTCAAATACATTCGACAAAGCTAATTGAATCAAATGAAAGTCAAACACATTCAAACAAAGCTGTTTGAATCAAATGAAAGTCAAATTCGTTTTACAAAGCTAATTGTATCAAATGAAAGTCAAACGCAATCGAATAAAGCTATTTGAGTCAAATGAAAGTCTAACACATTCAAACAAAGTTGTTTAAATTAAATTAAAGTGAAATGTATTCTACAAAGCTAATTGAATCAAATGAAAGTTAAACGCATTCAAACAAAGCTAATTGAATCAAATGAGAGTCAAATACTTTCAACAAAGCTAATTGAATCAAATGAAAGTCAAACACATTCAAACTAAGCTAATTGAATCAAACGAAAGTCAAGCACATTCAAACAAAGCTATTTTAATCAAATGAAAGTCAAATACATTCTACAAAGCTAATTGAATCAAATGAAAGTAAAACACATTCAAACAAAGCTATTTGAATCAAATGAAAGTCATACACATTCAAACAATGCTATTTGAATCAAATGAGAGTCAAATACATTAAAATAAAGCTAATTAAATCAAATAAAAGTCTAATACATTCTGCAAAGCTAATTGAATTAAATTAAAGTCAAACACATTCAAACAAAGCTAATTGAATCAAATGAAAGTCAAACACATTCAAACAAAGATTTTGAATCAAATGAAAGTCAAATACATTCTACAAAGCTAATTGAATTAAATGAAAGTCAAACACATTCAAATAAAGCTATTTGAATCAAATGAAAGTCAAATACATTCTGTTTCGGGGTTTTCTGATGTCCTGCGGGAGAGTTACAATTCCGAGACTGGAACCAGACGCCTGTACCTGCAAAATAACGGAGACTCCTGAGAGCTCCGCCTCCAACGATCAAGTTAGTACCTGATTAAGGAGTAATTAATACGGAAATTAAAGCAATAAGATCTCTCTAGGTGAGAGTGTTTAATGTTGGTAATCTGCTTTGTTAGCGAGATTAGCCGGTTATTAGTGTTCCGTAATGTTTCTGTTCTTCTCTGTTCTTCAGGTGAGATTAACTGCTTGATCAGTTGCTCTCTCAATTGCTTGATTGCCTGATGTTTTCTTGATTGCTTAATTAATGAGGATTAATTAAGTATTTATAGTCTTGAGAAGCGTGCCACTCTCTAGGTTTAGGGTAAACCTAGGGCTGACCGGGCCTCTAGACAGGATTGGGCCTTGTTGGCCGGTTTTCCCATTTGGCATGGGTGGACACGCGGCGTGTCTCGATTGGTCCGTAGAGGACGTATCTGTGATTGACACGTGGCAGGCTCCTATTGGCCTACGTGAAGGACACGTGGCGGAACCTGGTTGGTCCACTTGTCAGACGGTGATTGGTGGATAAAAATCCCCTAATCATTTGCCCCTCACAGGTGGCACGTGACTGGTCACGTGTCGCCTGTGACAGGTGTCGCACGGTGACAGGCGACGGCCTGCTACAGGTGTCACCTTGCAAATGGCCGAGAGATTTCCCGCCCAAATTTTGAATTTGGAAGCGACCCTTCGCCTTCTCACTTTGCCTATATAAGGAAGTGCTGACTTCGGTCATTTTCACATTTGAGAATTTTGCGAGAACATTCGGACCCCTGAACTTGCTCTGACATTTCGGACCTTTTCTGCCTACCGCCTGTTCTGACAAGCCGACTGCACCGGATTTCCAGAACTTCATCAACCGTCACTCGTTCAGGTAACTCAGTTCTCTTACTCTTAATTTTCTTTTTATTTTTTGAAATGGCACCACGGAAGCACACGACACGACCTAAGTTAGTGATCAGCCGGTCACCGGGGACGGCTGAATCTAGGACTAGGAGTGCCGCCTGCCCTTTTCTGGACCCATCTTTGCCCTTTATACAAAGTCCGACTGTATCTGTGTCTATGCAGAACGTGATGGCCAGAACAAAAAAGACTGCTATGATCTCAAACTCGGACGGCTCCTCCCAAAGGGTGCTCATTAGTGAAACATCTGACCAGGCGCCAGATGTAGAAGTGAAACGAGGCGACTGCCAAGCCGACAGTTCTGAGAGAGGGGCCAAGGTGGTCCCTTCCCAATTTACCGTTGATATGTCTAATTTTCCTCCTGCTCCTTCTAAGGGAGAGGAGGCGGGCCCCTCTGGGAGAGGGGAGGAGTCGTCCTCTTCGGACTCGTCAGAGGACGAGTCCGAGTCCAGCTCTTCTGGCCACAGTTCTCCAGGCTCAGAAGAAAGAAACGGCCGCCTACAAGAGGCGAGACTTTCTCATGCAGTTGAGAAGGGGGACAATTGGGCGGAGCCGTCCGCCTCTTACAGAGAGGAAAACGCCCCCTACTACTGCATGGTACCCTGGGGCCGGATCGCAACCATGCAAGACAAAGTGGAGAGCTTTATTGCTAACCACAGAATGGGCCCGGAATTTTTACTGTTCGTGCCGGATCCAGAAGACAACTGTCGTCTGGCCGGCTGGTACCAGCTATGATGACGGCTGCTTTGGCTGCTATGTGGCGGCCATCAAAGCTGGACTGCGCTTCCCATTACATCCGGCTGTTCAGCGGATTTTAGATGGGTATGATTTGGGGTTATGGCAGTTAGCCCCCAACTCTTGGGTAAACGTACTCGGCTATGTGGCCGGGTGCGAAATGTATGGGGTGGAGCCAAGCTTTGAGGCTTTCGCCCACATGAACTATCTCAGCCGGACCCCTAAGTCGGGAGGTACCGGCTGGTATCAATTAACAAGCCATAGGGGTTACCTCATGACGAGAGGTAAGGCGAACAAATGGAAGGATTGGCGGAACACCTTCCTTATCATTGAGGGTTCAGACACGGAGCTGAACCAACGTTTTAACAAGTGAAATAGGGATCCGCCTCTTCTCGCAGGCGGCCGCAGCATGCCGCCTGTTCCCCCAAAGGCTAAAAGAGAGATCCTAGACAAAGGACTCTTCAAAGTAGAGACTAGGGTGAACTCTACTTCAGGGGTACGAGAGCAAGTACCCCTAAACTGCGTCCCGAGCTTCAAGTGGCTCTATGACGAGTACTTTTTGGCCGCCTGTGGCCTCAGCAGTCGGTGCTCTAGAGGTAGCCGGCCTGTCAAATACTCTGTTTTTTCACGCCTTGTTTACTTGGGATCTTTACTAACTTTGCTGTTTATTTGTGGCAGCTGACGCCATGAGTAAAATAACAGCATCCAAGACTGCGGCGGCCATGTTGCGGGCCTCTCTCATGCAACAATCTTGTACCGACTCCCCCAACAAGGGGGCACCCTTGGTAGGCTTCGAAAACTCTTCTGCTTTTAGGAGTTGTCTTATGCATATACTAACTCTTTTTATTTTCAGTCGGGCACTCCAAGAGCTTCTTCCTCGCAACAGCCGGACCCCAAGGCCCGGAGGACGACTGTTGCAAGCTCTCCTGGGTCTTCCAGGAAAACAGTGGCGGCTGAGAAGCAGCCGGCCACTTCTTCTAAAACCCCGGCGGGGCCGCCTAGAAGTATGGACAATTACTTGTAAAAACTTGTACACTTGCTTCCTTCTTGACTAGATCTAACTTGCTTTTTTACGCTTGATGCAGCCGGCCCTCAGGGGCTTGACTTGGTTGAGGTAGCCAAGTCCATGATCAAAGTAGTTCCTCCATCTGAAAGGGAGGCGGTCAGGGGTGCCGGCACCATTGACCTTGATGGGATTGCAAGGGTCCTTGCTGAGGTATACTTTTTTTTTTTTTTTTTTTTGAGTATTTGAATTCCAGGACGCCTGTTATCTTTTTTTGTTTGGAAACTGACGCCTGTTTTCTTTTTGTACTTAGGCCCTGCTCCGAGTTAACAGCCTTCGCAAGCCGATTGATCGGAAAAACAAAGAGGTAAAGGCCGCAAAAGCTATGGCCGCCTCCAACTGTGATAAGGCAATGTTTCAAATTGTCCAAAATGAAGTACTGACCATTGATATTCTTTATTATCAGGCGCAGGCTACCGCCGCTGTTCGGGCTCAGTTAGAGGCGGCCCAGAAGAAGAATGACGAGCTGGAGGCGACCGTCACAAATCTTAAGGCCGAGCTGAAACCTCTTCGCCAAAAAATGCACTCTTACGAAGCCATGGAGAAATCTTTGGCCAACGTAAAAGAACGCCTGGTGAGCCAAGAGAAGAGTCTTACCCAAGAGCTCTCGGAAAAGGCCGAGCAAGAGAAGAAAGAGCTCGTCCGGGAGATGGTGGAAGACTCCGCTCAAATCCAGCGCATGACCTGGGGCCGCCTGTTCCCCAATGCCGACTTTGCCTCATGGGAAAGAACGTACCGCCAGTGTTCGGAAACATATAATCAAGAGATCCTGGCGGCTGCTGAAGAAGAGGCGTTGGGAGATACGTTGGAGGAGGAGGAAGAGCCGGTTGTGGCGCTTGTGCCACTTGGGGGTAAGGCATCAAAAGAGGGTGCAGCTGAAGCCGAGTCCAGCAAGAAGAGTGCTGACCAGGCGGCAGCTGCTAATACTGAACTGCCCCCTTCTTAAGCTTAAAGTATATTTTCCACGGCCTGCGTGCCGTTTGCTTTGTATTTACCCGGCCAGGGGGCCGGGGTTTTGAATATTTTGCTGGTCTTTAATGACCGGCTTATTTTTAATCAAATTTTTGTTTTGATTCAAATTTGTCTAAGTATTCCATATCTAATATCCCATTGTTCACTAGACCGACTGTTGTACATGGCCGAACGTTGCCGACAGGTACAAATAGTAAGTACGCCGCCTATGCCCCTGGACGACTGGTTGTCTGTTTCCAGGATAGACGATCAGTCGGCCATTTATTCAATCGGTATTCGAACTATTTATTCAATCGGTCTGACCAAGTAAATAGTATTACCTAGTCGCCAAGGAATTAAGTAGGATAACAAGCGGCGGGTACCGGTTGTTTCCCTTTATTGCCAATGTTGGCTTTTAACTCGTAATTTGTTAACCTAGCAAGAGTAGTGGTTGAGAGTCCCTATTTATTAAAAACAGGCGGACGACTCATACCTTTTAGGCTCCATACTAAGTTTGAGTGACTATTAAGTTAACATAGGAGTTACTTAGTCTTAGTCACACTCTAGATTGAATAGTAGAGGTACCAGGCGGCGGAGGCCGGCTGATCCTCTTAATTTGCCAATGTTTGTTGGCTATTAACTCAATAGGTTACCTAGTAGGAATAGGGGTTTGAGTGCCCTTGTTTGTTTAAAACAGGCGGACGACTCAAACCTTTTAGGTTCCATACCAAATTTGAAGGAGTGACTATGAGTTAACGTTGGAGTTACTCAGTCGCCGTCACTTTTGTTTGAGAAGTAGAGGTACCAGGCGGCGTAGGCCGGCTAGACCCCTTGATTCGCCAATGTTTGTTGGCTTTTAACTCAATAGGTACCCCCTGCATTTATCCCAAGTAATACAGGCGGTCATCTGACTCAGATGTCAACTGCTACCACTGGTTTGGTTAGTGATAAAGTTATCCTTGTCTCAAAAACGGCTACGTGGTTGCCCTTGGGACAGTCGTATAGGTGCCGTGTAATTAGTTTATAGAACAATGTTCCACCCAAAAGGGAGCTGCTCTCTGCGACGAATTTCATCCGGAGGGATGCCGTCGAACGCCTGCTATGATGTTGGGACAGGTCGTATTAGTTTTGTAGATTTGATCAGGTGGCTTGGCGCCTGGTCTGATCATTCGGCCGGTGGCCTTGGTAAGTTCTTGGTGAACGTAGGTGCTAAGTAAAAGAAGGGTAGCCGCCTGTTAGGCACAGGGTCGGCCAGGCCCTAATCTTTTTAGCTAAGTATTGTGAGTAAAATACTCAATGGAGAGTAGCCGACTGTAAAGGAACAGACGGCATGCCCCTCTGAAGATAGAGTGAAAAACTCAATGGAGAGTAGCCGACTGTAAAGGTACAGACGGCATGCCCCTCTGAAGATAGAGTGAAAAAACTCAATGGAGAGTAGCCGATTGTAAAGGTACAGACGGCATGCCCCTCGTAATACAAAATTAAATAGTAAGTGCAAACTTTATTAAGTAGCTCTTTACTTTACATCATTCAGAAGAAATATTTTTTAAGGTTATCTACATTCCAAGTTCGAGGCAACGGTTGTCCGTCTGGTGTTTCCAGACGGTAGGTTTTGTCCCTGACTTCCTCATAGATTCGGTAGGGTCCTTCCCAGTTGGGAGTTAGTTTGCCAGACTCATTAGCCCTACCAACTGCTTCCATTTTTCTAAGTACAAAGTCCCCTAACTTTGAGTGGACGCCTGTGTACTTTTTTGTTGTATGATCTAGTCATTCTCAGGCGATAGATCTCATGGCGCAAAACAGCATTGCCCCTCTTTTCAGGAAGTGAGTCTAATGCCAGGCGCATGGCTTCCCAGTTTGCCTCTTCGTCATATAGCATTACTCGAAGAGTCGGCTCGTAGTGTTCTATTGGAAGAACAGCTTCCGCACCATAAGTTAGGAGGAATGAAGTTTCTCCAGTCGCCCCTTTTTCAGTCGTCCTAATGGCCCAGAGAACATGTGGTAGTTCATCCGACCATAGGCCGCCTGCTCGTTCAATCTTTTTCTTGAGACCGTTTGAGATGATTTTATTAAAGGCTTCTACCTGGCCGTTTGCTTGTGGACGGCCGACAGATGCAAAGTAGTTTGCTATTCCCTGGTCTCCCAACCAGCTTTTGAGAACAGGCGTCTCAAATTGGGGACCATTATCAAAAACCATAGACATGGGAACCCGAACCGAGTGATGACGTTTTTCCAAATGAATGAAATTACATCTTTCGTCTTGATTCCCTTTACAGCCTCCGCCTCTACCCATTTAGTGAAGTAGTCAACGGCAATAAGTATGTACCTTCTACCGCCTGTAGCAGGCGTATATGGACCCAGAATGTCCATGCCCCACTTAGCAAACGGTAGTGGGCTGTGAATGGTAGTGAGGTCAGTAGCCGGACGGTGAATTAATTTGCCAAACCTTTGGCACTTGTCACATTTTTTCACCATCTCCATTGCATCTGCTTCTAAAGTAGGCCAAAAGTAGCCCTGCCGCCTTGCCCTTTGAGCAAGCATCCTACCACCTATATGAGAAGCACAGTAACCAGAGTGAAGATCATCTAGTATCTCTCGTCCCTTTTCAGGAGTAACACACTTTAAGAAGGGTTGAAGGTACCCCCTCTTGTGAAGATCTCCCTTAATCATTTCAAAACAGGTGGCTCGTTTCTTCAGTGCTGCTGCCTGTTGAGGATCATCCGGCAATGTACCGTTTGTCAGATATGCCTTGATTGAATCCATCCAGGTTGAGCTTCTGTCTAGGATTCCAATAGGGTTTTCCTCGATGCTTCTCTTCTCCATTACTTCCCAAAAAAACAGTTCGAGGAGTATCGGAGGAGGCGGATGATGCTAATTTTGACAGTGCATCCGCCTGGTTGTTTTCTGATCTCGGTACTTGGGTCAGATGGAAATCCTCAAGGGAGCCAACTGCTTGTCGGACCGCCTGTAAATACTTGATCATGGCCGGATGGGTTGCTTCGTATTCGCCATTGTACTGACTCACTATCAATTGTGAATCAGAACAGGCGTCTATTTTTCTTGCCCCTGCCGCCTTACACATGCGGATCCCGGCTAGTAAAGCTTCATATTCTGCCTCATTGTTTGAAGCCTGAAAACTGAAGCGTAGAGCATACTCGAAACTGTCGCCCTCTGGAGATTGACATACGACGCCTGCTCCACAACCATTTGAAGTAGAGCTTCCGTCCACATATACCTTTCATACTTGGTCTGGAACTTGAGCGTCAGGAGGACGAGTCATCTCTACAATAAAGTCAGCAAAGGCTTGCCCCTTCACTGCTTTTCTAGGCTCGAAAGTAACTTCGAGGCTCTGTATTTTTCTATGGCCCATTTGATCATTCGTCCTGACGACTCCATGATGGTAAGGGGCCGCTTGATTGGTTGGTCGGTATACACGACGACTGCATGTGCCAAAAAGTAGGGCTTCAATTTTTTAACAGCCATGAAGAGTGCAAGACCAAATTTCTCCACTAGGGGATACCTCAACTCGGCATTTTTCAGTACGTGACTGACAAAGTAGACCGGGAGCTGACAGCCGTCCCTTTCAGCAAGGAGCACAACGCTTAACGCATGATCAGAGACGGCCAGGTACATGTAGAGATCCTCTTTGGGCAAAGGGCTGACCAGCCTTGGCAAGGAATGCAAGTGAACTTTTAATTTCTGGAAGGCGGCCTCAGCATCCGGCCCCCATTCAAACCTTGCCTTTTTCTTAATTGCCTGGAAAAAGTATAGGCATTTGTCGCCTGATCGGCTTAGGAATCTCCCCAAGGCCGCCAGACAACCTGTTAACTTCTGAACCTCTCGGACGGTACGAGGCGACTGCATGTCAATGACCGCCTGCACCTTCTCAGGGTTCGCCTCTATTCCTCTCTGATTGATAAGGAATCCGAGAAATTTCCCAGACTCAACTCCAAATACACATTTCTTGCGAAAGTTTCTCGGAGGTCCGTCAGATGATTTTTCTGAAGTTTAGTCTTGACAATCATATCATCAATATATGCCTCGACGTTTCTCCCAATCTGATCAAAGAACACAGTGTTTATCATTCGTTGGAAGGTAGCCGGGGCATTCTTAAGACCAAACGGCATGACCGTGTAACAGTATAACCCCTGATCAGTGACGAAGGCCGTCTTCTCCTGATCTTTCTTCCATAAGGGAATTTGATGGAAACCAGAATAGGCGTCCATGAAACTCATCAAGGCATGGCCGGCTGTTGAGTCGACCAGATTATCAATTTTAGGCAGAGGGTAACTGTCTTTGGGGCACGCCTTGTTTAAGTCTGTGTAGTCTACACACATTCGCCAGGTGCCATTCGGCTTTTTAACAAGCACCACATTTGCAACCCAGTCTGGGAGGTAACATTGCCGAATGAACCCTGCATCAAGTAATTTTTTAACTTCAGCGGCTGCCGCCTGACTTCTTTCTTCGCCATGGTTCCGCTTCTTTTGCCGTACCGGCTTCTTTTTCGGATCCACAGCGAGTTTATGTACTGCCAGATCAGGACTAATACCTGGCATTTCATGGACTTCAAATGCAAAGATGTCCTTGTATTCTTTCAATAGGTTGTGAAAGTCGTCACCAAGGTTTCTCAGAGCAGTTGTCCTAACTTTGACTATTCGGTCAGGACGTGAGTCGTCTAAGATCAGGTCCGCATGCTCACCAGCCGGCTGAGGGCGGAACTCATCCGGCCGCTCCTCTGCCAATGATTGCTATTTTCTTGCTTTTCTTGCGGACTCTGTCTGGGACGCCTTTCTCTTTTTGTCGCCTGTTTCTTGAACAGGCGCACTCTCCTTGACATTGTCAAGGTCTGTTTTTTCTCCACTTGACCCAGTGGCCATAACAGTGGGCTTGACATCCGAGAGATAGCACTCTCGGGCCATCCTCTGATCTCCCCTAAGGGAACCGACTGTTCCATTATCCCTCTCAAACTTAAGCAGCATAAGAGACGGGATTATAACAGCCTTGGAATTATTCAGGGTTGGCCGACCCAGAATCATGTTGTAGGCCGAGAGTTCCTCTACTACTAGGAACCGGACTACCATGTGTCGTCCTTCCCCTTTTTCGCCCAGGCGAATGGGTAAATCTACTCGTCCTAGTGGGTGGACGACTCCTCCTCCAAACCCTATTAAAGGGTGGGAGGCCGGATGTATGCAGTCCGTCTGATATTTCAGTTTTGACAGACATTTGCTGCTGATGAGATCTGAGGAGCTCCCGGTATCTATGAGGATTCGGCCAACTCTCTGGTTGGCCACTTTACATTCAATAACGAGAGGGTCGTCATGCGGCCCCCTTACCCCTCCTAGATCCTCTTCAGTGATGACAATCTCAGGAAATGTATATTTGGACGGCCGTTCTTGGTGAACGGAATTTACATCTAACCGCCTTATATTATCTTTGTTGCCCCTAATAGTGGGGCCGCCTCCTGAGAAGCCGCCTGCAATGGTGTAGACGACTGCATCATCTGTATCAGAGCTATCGGCCTGCTGAATCTTTTTGGCCGACTGCTTTTTTGAGGAAGTGTTCCCCGTAGATTTCTTGACATAAGTGTCAAGATCACCTTGCTCAGCCAAGCGGTCTAGGTACCGCATGAGACTGATGCAGTCATTGGTGTGATGACCAACGTCATCATGATAAGCACAGATTTTATCTTGGTTCCGGTTGTTTGTAGAACCCTTCATGGGGACCGGCTTCTCAATTGAGAACCGTCCCTTTATTTCTTTTAGGATAAACTGGTTATCCTTATTAAACACATACTTTGGGGAGTATGGTTTGAATTCTTTTTTCTTTTTCTGGGCCGGCTGTTTAGAGGAATCAGCCGCCCAGACCTCTTTTCTTTTCTCATCTTTGTTAGACGACTGTTTATGTCGTCCTTCTCTTTTGTCGAACCTTTTCCCATCCGACTGTTTTATTGTACACAGATCAGTCGCCTGTATATAGGCTTCTGCTTCAATCAAGGCCTCTTGAAGAGTCGCCACCCTTTTTCGAACTAAATCAAATTTGAAGGTAGACCCGTCTTTGAGACCTCTAAAAAAGTCAGTATAAGCTACCTCATCCGGTAACCCTTGAATCTGTATTCTCATCAGGTTGAACCGCCTGATGTAAGAACGAAGCCCCTCCTTCTCGCCCTGCTGAATTGTTCCCAAATCAAGGGTCGTTTTCTTCGCAGGGATGTTCATGGCGAAGTTGGAGGCAAATAAGTAAGCAAGCGTCCTGAAGCTGTTTACACAACCAGTTGGCAGGTTGCCGAACCATTGCTGTGCGATTCCCTTGAGAGTCGCTGGGAAACACTTGCACCAAGTGGGATCATCCAACCCTTGAAGGTACATCAGGTTGGTGAATGCCATCAGATGGTCTTCTGGGTTAGTAGTGCCGTCATAGGCGCCTACTAGTACATTTTTTACTTTGGCCGGCTGAGCGGCTTCAGTAATTTCCTTGGAGAAGGCCGACGGCTGTTCACCAAGTCTAAGCAACCGTAGCTGCCAGTCCATAGGTTGGACGTTTTTTGCTGCAGGTCCACCAAATGGAGGTGGCTGCATAAAATACTGTTGTTGCGGCACAAATGGTAAGTTTGGTACCGCCTGGGCACTGTGAAAGCCGGACTGACGGGAGGTGCCGCCTGACTGACTCTCATGGTACGACTGAGTATGCCTCATCGAGGCATTTCGCAAACTGTCTTGAAAGTCTGAAGTAGAGGCCGACTCGGACAATCGGTCACTCTTCTTCTGCTCTAGCAGTAGCCGAGCATCTGTGAACGTTTGCTTTGACCCGTCCGCCTGAATATGACGAACCGGTTTCCTATTTCCTGTAGGATAACGGAATTTTGTGAAATCAAGGGCAGGTGGCTCACGCTTCCTAGATTTAGGATGAGGAGTCGCCTCTCGCCCTTGAACTGGCTTCCTCTTCTGTGAAGTGGAAGGTTTCTTGGCCGACTGCTCCTTGACTGAAGCAGACGGCTTCCTGTTGATCAACTCTTGAATCTCTCCCTTGAAGTCCGTCATGAAGGTCATGAGTTCGTTCCTTGTGATGGGAGCAGACCCATCAGTCGGCTGTTGCCGAGCAGGCGGTGCGCCTGCTGGCTCGCGTCCTGTTTGAAGATGCTCCCGTTCCCTCCTTTCGGTATGACGGGTACGTCGGGCCCTTAGGGTCCCGTCTGGAGCTGTATGAGTTTCAACTTCAAATTCACTTTCGGTGTCATGGTCCGACTGAACTTGAGGGTCGTTTAGGGGACGCCTCTCTTCAGGAGTCGGTACAGACTTGGATGCCATCTCTGAAGTACTCTCCCCACAGACGGCGCCAAATGTTTCGGGGTTTTCTGATGTCCTGCGGGAGAGTTACAATTCCGAGACTGGAACCGGACGCCTGTACCTGCAAAATAACGGAGACTCCTGAGAGCTCCGCCTCCAACGATCAAGTTAGTACCTGATTAAGGAGTAATTAATACGGAAATTAAAGCAATAAGATCTCTCTAGGTCGTGTTTAATGTTGGTAATCTGCTTTGTTAGCGAGATTAGCCGGTTATTAGTGTTTCGTAATGTTTCTGTTCTTCTCTGTTCTTCAGGTGAGATTAACTGCTTGATCAGTTGCTCTCTCAATTGCTTGATTGCCTGATGTTTTCTTGATTGCTTAATTAATGAGGATTAATTAAGTATTTATAGTCTTGAGAAGCGTGCCACTCTCTAGGTTTAGGGTAAACCTAGGGCTGACCGGGCCTCTAGACAGGATTGGGCCTTGTTGGTCGGTTTTCCCATTTGGCATGGGTGGACACGTGGCGTGTCTCGATTGGTCCGTAGAGGACGTATCTGTGATTGACACGTGGCAGGCTCCTATTGGCCTACGTGAAGGACACGTGGCGGAACCTGGTTGGTCCACTTGTCAGACGGTGATTGGTGGATAAAAATCCCCTAATCACATTCTACAAAGCTAATTAAATCAAATGAAAGTCAAACACATTCAAACAAAGCAATTTGAATCAAAGGAGAGTCAAATAAATTCAAACAAAGCTAATTAAATCAAATAAAAGTAAAATACATTCTACAAAGCTAATTGAATCAAATGAAAGTCAAACACATTCAAACAAAGCTATTTGAATCAAATGAAAGTCAAATTCGTTTTACAAAGCTAATTGTATCAAATGAAAGTCAAACGCAATCAAATAAAGCTATTTGAGTCAAATGAAAGTCTAACACATTCAAACAAAGTTGTTCAAATTAAATTAAAGTGAAATGTATTCTACAAAGCTAATTGAATCAAATGAAAGTTAAACGCATTCAAACAAAGCTATTTGAATCAAATGAGAGTCAAATACATTCTACAAAGCTAATTGAATCAAATGAAAGTCAAACACATTCAAACAAAGCTAATTAAATCAAATGAGAGTCAAATACATTCAACAAAGCTAATTGAATCAAATGAAAGTCAAACACATTCAAACTAAGCTAATTGAATCAAATAAAAGTCAAGCACATTCAAACAAAGCTATTTTAATCAAATGAAAGTCAAATACATTCTACAAAGCTAATTGAATCAAATGAAAGTAAAACACATTCAAACAAAGCTATTTGAATCAAATGAAAGTCAAACACATTCAAACAATGCTATTTGAATCAAATGAGAGTCAAATACATTAAAACAAAGCTAATTAAATCAAATAAAAGTCTAATACATTCTGCAAAGCTAATTGAATTAAATTAAAGTCAAACACATTCAAACAAAGCTAATTGAATCAAATGAAAGTCAAACACATTCAAACAAAGCTATTTTAATTAAATGAATGTCAAATACATTCTACAAAGCTAATTAAATCAAATAAAAGTCTAATACATTCTACAAAGCTAATTGAATTAAATTAAAGTCAAACACATTCAAACAAAGCTAATTGAATCAAATGAAAGTCAAACACATTCAAACAAAGATTTCGAATCAAATGAAAGTCAAATACATTCTACAAAGCTAATTGAATCAAATGAAAGTCAAACACATTCAAATAAAGCTATTTGAATCAAATGAAAGTCAAATTCGTTTTACAAAGCTAATTGTATCAAATGAAAGTCAAACGCAATCAAATAAAGCTATTTGAGTCAAATGAAAGTCTAAGACATTCAAACAAAGCTAATTGATTCAAATGAAAGTCAAAGACATTCAAACAAAGCTAATTGAATCAAATGAAAGTCAAACACATTCAAACAAAGCTATTTTAATTAAATGAATGTCAAATACATTCTACAAAGGTAATTGAATCAAATGAAAGTCAAACACATTCAAACAAAGCTATTTGAAGAAAATGAAAGTCAAATACATTCTACAAAGCAAATTGAAACAAATGAAAGTCAAACACAGTCAAACAAAGTTATTTGACTCAAATTAAAGTCAAATACATTCTACAAAGCTAATTGAATCAAATGAAAGTCAAACACATTCAAACAAAGCTATTTGAATCAAATGAAAGTCAAATTCGTTTTACAAAGCTAATTGTAACAAATGAAAGTCAAACGCAATCAAATAAAGCTATTTGAGTCAAATGAAAGTCTAACACATTCAAACAAAGTTGTTTAAATTAAATTAAAGTGAAATGTATTCTACAAAGCTAATTGAATCAAATGAAAGTTAAACGCATTCAAACAAAGCTATTTGAATCAAATGAGAGTCAAATACATTCTACAAAGCTAATTGAATCAAATGAAAGTCAAACACATTCAAACAAAGCTAATTGAATCAAATGAGAGTCAAATACATTCAACAAAGCTAATTGAATCAAATGAAAGTAAAACACATTCCAACTAAGCTAATTGAATCAAATGAAAGTCAAGCACATTCAAACAAAGCTATTTTAATCAAATGAAAGTCAAATACATTCTACAAAGCTAATTGAATCAAATGAAAGTAAAACACATTCAAACAAAGCTATTTGAATCAAATGAAAGTCAAACACATTCAAACAATGCTATTTGAATCAAATGAGAGTCAAATACATTAAAATAAAGCTAATTAAATCAAATAAAAGTCTAATACATTCTGCAAAGCTAATTGAATTAAATTAAAGTCAAACACATTCAAACAAAGTTAATTGAATCAAATGAAAGTCAAACACATTCAAACAAAGATTTTGAATCAAATGGAAGTCAAATACATTCTACAAAGCTAATTGAATTAAATGAAAGTCAAACACATTCAAACAAAGCAATTTGAATCAAAGGAGAGTCAAATAAATTCAAACAAAGCTAATTAAATCAAATAAAAGTAAAATATATTCTACAAAGCTAATTGAATCAAATGAAAGTCAAACACATTCAAACAAAGCCTTTTAAATCAAATGAAAGTCAAACACATTCAAAAAAAGCTTTTTAATTTAAATGAAAGTCAAACACATTCAAACAAAGCTATATAAATCAAATGAAAGTGAAATGCATTTTACAAAGCAAATTGATCTAAATGAAATTCAAACACATTTAAACAAAGCTATTTGAATCAAATGACAGTCAAACACATTCTACAAAGCTAATTGAATCAATTGAAAGTCAAACACATTCAAACAAAGCTATTTGAATCAATTGAAAGTCAAATACATTCTACAAAGCTAATTGAATCAAATGAAAGTCAAACACATTCAAACAAAGCTAATTGAATCAAATGAGAGTCAAACACATTCAAACAAAGCTATTTTAATAAAATGAATGTCAAATACATTCTACAAAGCTAATTGAATCAAATGAAAGTCAAACACATTCAAACAAAGCTATTTGAAGAAAATGAAAGTCAAATACATTCTACAAAGCAAATTGAATCAAATGATAGTCAAACACAGTCAAACAAAGTTATTTGATTCAAATGAAAGTCAAATACATTCTACAAAGCTAATTGAATCAAATGAAAGTCAAACACATTCAAACAAAGCTAATTAAATCCAATAAAAGTCAAAT
Organism: Chenopodium quinoa; assembly: GCF_001683475.1. NCBI lineage: Eukaryota > Viridiplantae > Streptophyta > Magnoliopsida > Caryophyllales > Amaranthaceae > Chenopodium > Chenopodium quinoa. Next base: position 13,480 of record NW_018743632.1, on the reverse strand, counting down.
ACATTCTACAAAGCTAATTGAATCATATAAAAGTCAAATACATTCAAACAAAGCTAATTAAATCAAATGGAAGTCAAATACATTCTACAAAGCTAATTGAATTAAATAAGAGTCAAACACATTCAAAACAAGCTAATAGAATTTGACAAAAGTCAAACACATTCAAACAAAGCTTTCGAATCAAGTGAAAGTCAAATACATTCTACAAAGCTAATTGAAACAAATGAAAGTCAAACACATTCAAACAAAGCTATTTGATTCAAATGAAAGTCAAATACATTCTACTAAGCTAATTGAATCAAATGAAAGTCAAACACATTCAAACAAAGCTATTTGAATCAAATGACAGTCAAATACATTCTACAAAGCTAATTGTATCAAATGAAAGTCAAACACATTCAAACAAAGCTATTTGAATCAAATGAAAGTGAAATGCATTCTACAAAGCTATTTGAATCAAATGAGAGTAAAATACATTCAAACAAAGCTAATTAAATCAAATAAAAGTCAAACATATTCAAACAAAGCTATTTTAATCAAATGAATGTGAAATACGTTCAACAAAGCTAATTATATCAAATGAAAGTCAAACACATTCAAACAAAGTTATTTAAATAAAATGGAAGTGAAATGCATTCTGCAAAGCTAATTGAATCAAATGAAAGTAAAACACATCCAAACAAATCTATTTGAATCAAATGAAAGTCAAACACATTCATAATAAGCTAATTGAATCAAATGAAAGTCAAATTCATTCAACAAAGCTAATTGAATCAAATAAAAGTCAAACACATTCAAACAAAGCTATTTTAATCAAATGAAAGTCAAATACATTCTACGAAGCTAATTGAATCAAATGAAAGTCAAACACATTCAAACAAAGCTATTTGAATCAAATGAAAGTCAAACACATTCAAACAAAGCTATTTGAATCAAATGAGAGTCAAATACATTCAAACAAAGCTAATTAAATCAAATAAAAGTCTAATACATTCTACAAAGCTAATTGAATTAAATTAAAGTCAAACACATTCAAACAAAGCAAATTGAATCAAATGAAAGTCAAACACATTCAAACAAAGATTTCGAATCAAATGAAAGTCAAATACATTCTACAAAGCTAATTGAATCAAATGAAAGTCAAACACATTCAAATAAAGCTATTTGAATAAAATGAAAGTCAAATACATTCTACAAAGCTAATTGAATCAAATGAAAGTCAAACACATTCAAACAAAGCTATTTGAAGAAAATGAAAGTCAAATACATTCTACAAAGCAAATTGAAACAAATGAAAGTCAAACACAGTCAAACAAAGTTATTTAACTCAAATGAAAGTCAAATACATTCTACAAAGCTAATTAAATCAAATGAAAGTCAAACACATTCAAACAAAGCTATTTGAATCAAATGAAAGTCAAATACGTTCTACAAAGCTAATTGTATCTAATGAAAGTCAAACGCAATCAAATAAAGCTATTTGAGTCAAATGAAAGTCAAACACATTCAAACAAAGTTGTTTAAATTAAATTAAAGTTAAATGTATGCTACAAAGCTAATTGAATCAAATGAAAGTTAGACGCATTCAAACAAAGCTATTTGAATCAAATGAGAGTCAAATAAATTCTACAAAGCTAATTGAATCAAATGAAAGTCAAACACATTCCAACAAGCTAATTGAATCAAATGAAAGTCAAATACATTCAACAAAGCTAATTGAATCAAATGAAAGTCAAACACATTCAAACAAAGCTAATTGAATCAAATGAAAGTCAAATACGTTCTACAAAGGTAATTGTATCAAATGAAAGTCAAATACATTCTACCAAGCTAATTGAATCAAATGAAAGTAAGACACATTCAAACAAAGCTATTTGAATCAAATGAAAGTCAAACACATTCAAACAAAGCTATTTGAATCAAATGAGAGTCAAATACATTCAAATAAAGCTATTTGAATCAAATGAAAGTCAAATACATTCTACAAAGCTAATTGAATCAAATGAAAGTCAAACACATTCAAACAAAGCTATTTGAAGAAAATGAAAGTCAAATACATTCAACAAAGCAAATTGAATCAAATGAAAGTCAAACACATTCAACTAAAGCTAATTGAATCAAATGAAAGTCAAACATATTCAAACAAAGCTATTTTAATCAAATGAATGTCAAATACGTTCAACAAAGCTAATTGTATCAAATGAAAGTCAAACACATTCAAATAAAGCTATTTGAATCAAATGAAAGTCAAACACATTCAAACAAAGTTATTTAAATCAAATGAAAGTCAAATGCATTCTACAAAGATAATTGAATCAAATGAAAGTTAAACGCATTCAAACAAAGCTATTTGAATCAAATGAAAGTCAAATACATTCTACAAAGCTAATTAAATCAGATGAAAGTCAAACACATTCAAACAAAGCTATTTGAATCAAAAGAAAGTCAAACACATTCACACAAAGCTAATTGAATCAAATGAAAATCAAATTCATTCAACAAAGCTAATTGAATCAAATAAAAGTCAAAGACATTCAAACAAAGCTAATTGAATCAAATGAAAGTCAAGCATATTCAAACAAAGCTATTTTAATCAAATGAAAGTCAAATACATTCTACAAAGCTAATTGAATCAAATGAAAGTCAAACACATTTAAATTAAGCTATTTAAATCAAATGAAAGTCAAATACATTCTACAAAGCTAATTAAATCAAATGAAAGTCAAACACATTCAAACAAAGCTATTTGAATCAAATGAGAGTCAAATAAATTCAAACAAAGCTAAAAAAATCAAATTAAAGTTAAATACATTCTACAAAGCTAATAGAATCAAATGGAAGTCAAATACATTCTACAAAGCTAATTGAATTAAATTAAAGTCAAACACATTCAAAACAAGCTAATTGAATTTAACGAAAGTCAAACACATTCAAACAAAGCTTTCGAATCAAGTGAAAGTCAAATACATTCAACAAAGCTAATTGAAACAAATGAAAGTCAAACACATTCAAACAAAGCTATTTGAATCAAATGAAAGTCAAATACATTCTACTAAGCTAATTGAATCAAATGAAAGTCAAACACATTCAAACAAAGCTATTTGAATCAAATGACAGTCAAATACATTCTACAAAGCTAATTGTATCAAATGAAAGTCAAACACATTCAAAAAAAGCTATTTGAATCAAATGAAAGTGAAATGCATTCTACAAAGCTATTTGAATCAAATGAGAGTCAAATACATTCAAACAAAGCTAATTAAATCAAATAAAAGTCAAATACATTCTACAAAGCTAATTGAATCAAATAAAAGTCAAACACATTCAAACAAAGCTAATTGAATCAACTGAAAGTCAAATACATTCAACAAAGCAAATTGAATCAAATGAAAGTCAAACACAATCAACTAAAGGTAATTGAATCAAATGAAAGTCAAACATATTCAAACAAAGGTATTTTAATCAAATGAATGTGAAATACGTTCAACAAAGCTAATTGTATCAAATGAAAGTCAAACACATTCAAATAAAGCTATTTGAATCAAATGAAAGTCAAACGCATTCAAACAAAGTTATTTCAATCAAATGAAAGTCAAATGCATTCTACAAAGATAATAGAATCAAATGAAAGTTAAACGCATTCAAACAAAGCTATTTGAATCAAATGAAAGTCAAATACATTCTACAAAGCTAATTGAATCAAATGAAAGTCAAACACATTCAAACAAAGCTATTTGAATCAAATGAAAGTCAAACACATTCATACAAAGCTAATTGAATCAAATAAAAGTCAAATTCATTCAACAAAGCTAATTGAATCAAATAAAAGTCAAACACATTCAAACAAAGCTATTTTAATCAAATGAAAGTCAAATACATTCTACGAAGCTAATTGAATTAAATGAAAGTCAAACATATTCAAACAAAGCTATTTGAATCAAATGAAAGTCAAACACATTCAAACAAAGCTATTTGAATCAAATGAGAGTCAAATACATTCAAACAAAGCTAATTAAATCAAATAAAAGTCTAATACATTCTACAAAGCTAATTGATTTAAATTAAAGTCAAACACATTCAAACAAAGCTAATTGAATCAAATGAAAGTCAAACACATTCAAACAAAGATTTCGAATCAAATGAAAGTCAAATACATTATACAAAGCTAATTGAATCAAATGAAAGTCAAACACATTCAAATAAAGCTATTTGAATCAAATGAAAGTCAAATACATTCTACAAAGCTAATTGAATCAAATGAAAGTCAAACACATTCAAACCAAGCTATTTTAATTAAATGAATGTCAAATACATTCTACAAAGCTAATTGAATCAAATGAAAGTCAAACACATTCAAACAAAGCTATTTGAAGAAAATGAAAGTCAAATACATTCTACAAAGCAAATTGAAACAAATGAAAGTCAAACACATTCAAACAAAGCTATTTGAATAAAATGAAAGTCACATACATTCTACTCAGCTAATTGGATCAAATGACAGTCAAATACATTCTACAAAGCCAATTGTATCAAATGAAAGTCAAACACATTCAAACAAAGCTATTTGAATCAAATGAAAGTGAAATGCATTCTACAAAGCTATTTGAATCAAATGAGAGTCAAATACATTTAAACAAAGCTATTTGAATCAAATGACAGTCAAATACATTCTACAAAGCTAATTGTATCAAATGAAAGTCAAACACATTCAAACAAAGCTATTTGAATCAAATGAAAGTGAAATGCATTCTACAAAGCTATTTGAATCAAATGAGAGTCAAATACATTCAAACAAAGCTAATTAAATCAAATAAAAGTCAAATACATTCTAAAAAGCTAATTGAATCAAATGAAAGTCAAACACGTTCAAACAAAGCTAATTGAATCAAATGAAAGTCAAACACATTCAAACAAAGCTAATTGAATCAACTGAAAGTCAAATACATTCAACAAAGCAAATTGAATCAAATGAAAGTCAAACACATTCAACTAAAGCTAATTGAATCAAATGAAAGTCAAACATATTCAAACAAAGCTATTTTTATCAAATGAATGTGAAATACGTTCAACAAAGCTAATTGTATCAAATGAAAGTCAAACACATTCAAATAAAGCTATTTGAATCAAATGAAAGTCAAACGCATTCAAACAAAGTTATTTCAATCAAATGAAAGTCAAATGCATTCTACAAAGATAATTGAATCAAATGAAAGTTAAACGCATTCAAACAAAGCTATTTGAATCAAATGAAAGTCAAATCATTCTACAAAGCTAATTGAATCAAATGAAAGTCAAACACATTCAAACAAAGCTATTTGAATCAAATGAAAGTCAAACACATTCATACAAAGCTAATTGAATCAAATAAAAGTCAAATTCATTCAACAAAGCTAATTGAATCAAATAAAAGTCAAACACATTCAAACAAAGCTATTTTAATCAAATGAAAGTCAAATACATTCTACGAAGCTAATTGAATCAAATGAAAGTCAAACACATTCAAACAAAGCTATTTGAATCAAATGAAAGTCAAACACATTCAAACAAAGCTATTTGAATCAAATGAGAGTCAAATACATTCAAACAAAGCTAATTAAATCAAATAAAAGTCTAATACATTCTACAAAGCTAATTGATTTAAATTAAAGTCAAACACATTCAAACAAAGCTAATTGAATCAAATGAAAGTCAAACACATTCAAACAAAGATTTCGAATCAAATGAAAGTCAAATACATTCTACAAAGCTAATTGAATCAAATGAAAGTCAAACACATTCAAATAAAGCTATTTGAATCAAATGAAAGTCAAATACATTCTACAAAGCTAATTGAATCAAATGAAAGTCAAACACATTCAAACCAAGCTATTTTAATTAAATGAATGTCAAATACATTCTACAAAGCTAATTGAATCAAATGAAAGTCAAACACATTCAAACAAAGCTATTTGAAGAAAATGAAAGTCAAATACATTCTACAAAGCAAATTGAAACAAATGAAAGTCAAACACATTCAAACAAAGTTATTTGAATAAAATGAAAGTCAAATACATTCTACTCAGCTAATTGAATCAAATGACAGTCAAATACATTCTACAAAGCCAATTGTATCAAATGAAAGTCAAACACATTCAAACAAAGCTATTTGAATCAAATGAAAGTGAAATGCATTCTACAAAGCTATTTGAATCAAATGAGAGTCAAATACATTTAAACAAAGCTATTTGAATCAAATGACAGTCAAATACATTCTATAAAGCTAATTGTATCAAATGAAAGTCAAACACATTCAAACAAAGCTATTTGAATCAAATGAAAGTGAAATGCATTCTACAAAGCTATTTGAATCAAATGAGAGTCAAATACATTCAAACAAAGCTAATTAAATCAAATAAAAGTCAAATACATTCTACAAAGCTAATTGAATCAAATGAAAGTCAAACACATTCAAACAAAGCTAATTGAATCAAATGAAAGTCAAACACATTCAAACAAAGCTAATTGAATCAACTGAAAGTCAAATACATTCAACAAAGCAAATTGAATCAAATGAAAGTCAAACACATTCAACTAAAGCTAATTGAATAAAATGAAAGTCAAACATATTCAAACAAAGCTATTTTAATCAAATGAATGTCAAATACGTTCAACAAAGCTAATTGTAACAAATGAAAGTCAAACACATTCAAATAAAGCAATTTGAATCAAATGAAAGTCAACGCATTCAAACAAAGCTATTTGAATGAAATGAAAGTCAAATACATTCAACAAAGCTAATTGAATCAAATGAAAGTCAAACACATCCAAACAAATCTATTTGAATCAAATGAAAGTCAAACACATTCATAATAAGCTAATTGAATCAAATGAAAGTCAAATTCATTCAACAAAGCTAATTGAATCAAATAAAAGTCAAACACATTCAAACAAAGCTATTTTAATCAAATGAAAGTCAAATACATTCTACGAAGCTAATTGAATCAAATGAAAGTCAAACACATTCAAACAAAGCTATTTGAATCAAATGAAAGTCAAACACATTCAAACAAAGCTATTTGAATCAAATAAAAGTCAAATACATTCAAACAGAGCTAATTAAATCAAATAAAAGTCAAACACATTCAAACAAAGCTAATTGAATCAACTGAAAGTCAAATACATTCAACAAAGCAAATTGAATCAAATGAAAGTCAAACACAATCAACTAAAGGTAATTGAATCAAATGAAAGTCAAACATATTCAAACAAAGCTATTTTAATCAAATGAATGTGAAATACGTTCAACAAAGCTAATTGTATCAAATGAAAGTCAAACACATTCAAATAAAGCTATTTGAATCAAATGAAAGTCAAACGCATTCAAACAAAGTTATTTCAATCAAATGAAAGTCAAATGCATTCTACAAAGATAATTGAATCAACTGAAAGTTAAACGCATTCAAACAAAGCTATTTGAATCAATTGAAAGTCAAATACATTCTACAAAGCTAATTGAATCAAATGAAAGTCAAACACATTCAAACAAAGCTATTTGAATCAAATGAAAGTCAAACACATTCATACAAAGCTAATTGAATCAAATAAAAGTCAAATTCATTCAACAAAGCTAATTGAATCAAATAAAAGTCAAACACATTCAAACAAAGCTATTTTAATCAAATGAAAGTCAAATACATTCTACGAAGCTAATTGAATCAAATGAAAGTCAAACACATTCAAACAAAGCTATTTGAATCAAATGAAAGTCAAACACATTCAAACAAAGCTATTTGAATCAAATGAGAGTCAAATACATTCAAACAAAGCTAATTAAATCAAATAAAAGTCTAATACATTCTACAAAGCTAATTGAATTAAATTAAAGTCAAACACATTCAAACAAAGCTAATTGAATCAAATGAAAGTCAAACACATTCAAACAAAGATTTCGAATCAAATGAAAGTCAAATACATTCTACAAAGCTAATTGAATCAAATGAAAGTCAAACACATTCAAATAAAGCTATTTGAATCAAATGAAAGTCAAATACATTCTACAAAGCTAATTGAATCAAATGAAAGTCAAACACATTCAAACAAAGCTATTTGAAGAAAATGAAAGTCAAAATACATTCTACAAAGCAAATTGAAACAAATGAAAGTCAAACACAGTCAAACAAAGTTATTTGACTCAAATGAAAGTCAAATACATTCTACAAAGCTAATTGAATCAAATGAAAGTCAAACACATTCAAACAAAGCTATTTGAATCAAATGAAAGTCAAATACGTTCTACAAAGCTAATTGTATCTAATGAAAGTCAAACGCAATCAAATAAAGCTATTTGAGTCAAATGAAAGTCAAACACATTCAAACAAAGTTGTTTGAATTAAATTAAAGTTAAATGTATGCTACAAAGCTAATTGAATCAAATGAAAGTCAAACACATTCAAACAAAGCTATTTGAATCAAATGAAACTCAAACACATTCAAACAAAGCTATTTGAATCAAATGAGAGTCAAATACATTCAAACAAAGCTAATTAAATCAAATAAAAGTCTAATACATTCTACAAAGCTAATTGAATTAAATTAAAGTCAAACACATTCAAACAAAGCTAATTGAATCAAATGAAAGTCAAACACATTCAAACAAAGATTTCGAATCAAATGAAAGTCAAATACATTCTACAAAGCTAATTGAATCAAATGAAAGTCAAACACATTCAAATAAAGCTATTTGAATCAAATGAAAGTCAAATACATTCTACAAAGCTAATTGAATCAAATGAAAGTCAAACACATTCAAACAAAGCTATTTGAAGAAAATGAAAGTCAAATACATTCTACAAAGCAAATTGAAACAAATGAAAGTCAAACACAGTCAAACAAAGTTATTTGACTCAAATGAAAGTCAAATACATTCTACAAAGCTAATTGAATCAAATGAAAGTCAAACACATTCAAACAAAGCTATTTGAATCAAATGAAAGTCAAATACGTTCTACAAAGCTAATTGTATCTAATGAAAGTCAAACGCAATCAAATAAAGCTATTTGAGTCAAATGAAAGTCAAACACATTCAAACAAAGTTGTTTAAATTAAATTAAAGTTAAATGTATGCTACAAAGCTAATTGAATCAAATGAAAGTTAAACGCATTCAAACAAAGCTATTTGAATCAAATGAGAGTCAAATACATTCTACAAAGCTAATTGAATCAAATGAAAGTCAAACACATTCCAACAAGCTAATTGAATCAAATGAAAGTCAAATACATTCAACAAAGCTAATTGAATCAAATGAAAGTCAAACACATTCAAACAAAGCTAATTGAATCAAATGAAAGTCAAATACGTTCTACAAAGCTAATTGTATCAAATGAAAGTTAAATACATTCTACCAAGCTAATTGAATCAAATGAAAGTAAGACACATTCAAACAAAGCTATTTGAATCAAATGAAAGTCAAACACATTCAAACAAAGCTATTTGAATCAAATGAGAGTCAAATACATTCAAATAAAGCTATTTGAATCAAATGAAAGTCAAATACATTCTACAAAGCTAATTGAATCAAATGACAGTCAAACACATTCAAACAAAGCTATTTGAAGAAAATGAAAGTCAAATACATTCAACAAAGCAAATTGAATCAAATGAAAGTCAAACACATTCAACTAAAGCTAATTGAATCAAATGAAAGTCAAACATATTCAAACAAAGCTATTTTAATCAAATGAATGTCAAATACGTTCAACAAAGCTAATTGTATCAAATGAAAGTCAAACACATTCAAATAAAGCTATTTGAATCAAATGAAAGTCAAACACATTCAAACAAAGTTATTTAAATCAAATGAAAGTCAAATGCATTCTACAAAGATAATTGAATCAAATGAAAGTTAAACGCATTCAAACAAAGCTATTTGAATGAAATGAAAGTCAAATACATTCTACAAAGCTAATTAAATCAGATGAAAGTCAAACACATTCAAACAAAGCTATTTGAATCAAAAGAAAGTCAAACACATTCACACAAAGCTAATTGAATCAAATGAAAGTCAAATTCATTCAACAAAGCTAATTGAATCAAATAAAAGTCAAAGACATTCAAACAAAGCTAATTGAATCAAATGAAAGTCAAGCATATTCAAACAAAGCTATTTTAATCAAATGAAAGTCAAATACATTCTACAAAGCTAATTGAATCAAATTAAAGTCAAACACATTTAAATTAAGCTATTTAAATCAAATGAAAGTCAAATACATTCTACAAAGCTAATTAAATCAAATGAAAGTCAAACACATTCAAACAAAGCTATTTGAATCAAATGAGAGTCAAATAAATTCAAACAAAGCTAAAAAAATCAAATTAAAGTTAAATACATTCTACAAAGCTAATAGAATCAAATGGAAGTCAAATACATTCTACAAAGCTAATTGAATTAAATTAAAGTCAAACACATTCAAAACAAGCTAATTGAATTTAACGAAAGTCAAACACATTCAAACAAAGCTTTCGAATCAAGTGAAAGTCAAATACATTCAACAAAGCTAATTGAAACAAATGAAAGTCAAACACATTCAAACAAAGCTAATTGAATCAAATGAAAGTCAAGCATATTCAAACAAAGCTATTTTAATCAAATGAAAGTCAAATACATTCTACAAAGCTAATTGAATCAAATGAAAGTCAAACACATTTAAATTAAGCTATTTAAATCAAATGAAAGTCAAATACATTCTACAAAGCTAATTAAATCAAATGAAAGTCAAACACATTCAAACAAAGCTATTTGAATCAAATGAGAGTCAAATAAATTCAAACAAAGCTAAAAAAATCAAATTAAAGTTAAATACATTCTACAAAGCTAATAGAATCAAATGGAAGTCAAATACATTCTACAAAGCTAATTGAATTAAATTAAAGTCAAACACATTCAAAACAAGCTAATTGAATTTAACGAAAGTCAAACACATTCAAACAAAGCTTTCGAATCAAGTGAAAGTCAAATACATTCAACAAAGCTAATTGAAACAAATGAAAGTCAAACACATTCAAACAAAGCTATTTGAATCAAATGAAAGTCAAATACATTCTACTAAGCTAATTGAATCAAATGAAAGTCAAACACATTCAAACAAAGCTATTTGAATCAAATGACAGTCAAATACATTCTACAAAGCTAATTGTATCAAATGAAAGTCAAACACATTCAAAAAAAGCTATTTGAATCAAATGAAAGTGAAATGCATTCTACAAAGCTATTTGAATCAAATGAGAGTCAAATCATTCAAACAAAGCTAATTAAATCAAATAAAAGTCAAATAAATTCTACAAAGCTAATTGAATCAAATAAAAGTCAAACACATTCAAACAAAGCTAATTGAATCAACTGAAAGTCAAATACATTCAACAAAGCAAATTGAATCAAATGAAAGTCAAACACAATCAACTAAAGGTAATTGAATCAAATGAAAGTCAAACATATTCAAACAAAGCTATTTTAATCAAATGAATGTGAAATACGTTCAACAAAGCTAATTGTATCAAATGAAAGTCAAACACATTCAAATAAAGCTATTTGAATCAAATGAAAGTCAAACGCATTCAAACAAAGTTATTTCAATCAAAAGAAAGTCAAATGCATTCTACAAAGATAATTGAATCAAATGAAAGTTAAACGCATTCAAACAAAGCTATTTGAATCAAATGAAAGTCAAATACATTCTACAAAGCTAATTGAATCAAATGAAAGTCAAACACATTCAAACAAAGCTATTTGAATCAAATGAAAGTTAAACACATTCATACAAAGCTAATTGAATCAAATAAAAGTCAAATTCATTCAACAAAGCTAATTGAATCAAATAAAAGTCAAACACATACAAACAAAGCTATTTTAATCAAATGAAAGTCAAATACATTCTACGAAGCTAATTGAATCAAATGAAAGTCAAACACATTCAAAACAAAGCTATTTGAATCAAATGAAAGTCAAAGACATTCAAACAAAGCTATTTGAATCAAATGAGAGTCAAATACATTCAAACAAAGCTAATTAAATCAAATAAAAGTCTAATACATTCTACAAAGCTAATTGATTTAAATTAAAGTCAAACACATTCAAACAAAGCTAATTGAATCAAATGAAAGTCAAACACATTCAAACAAAGATTTCGAATCAAATGAAAGTCAAATACATTCTACAAAGCTAATTGAATCAAATGAAAGTCAAACACATTCAAATAAAGCTATTTGAATCAAATGAAAGTCAAACACATTCAAACAAAGCTATTTGAATCAAATGAGAGTCAAATACATTCAAACAAAGCTAATTAAATCAAATAAAAGTCTAATACATTCTACAAAGCTAATTGATTTAAATTAAAGTCAAACACATTCAAACAAAGCTAATTGAATCAAATGAAAGTCAAACACATTCTAACAAAGATTTCGAATCAAATGAAAGTCAAATACATTCTACAAAGCTAATTGAATCAAATGAAAGTCAAACACATTCAAATAAAGCTATTTGAATCAAATGAAAGTCAAATACATTCTACAAAGCTAATTGAATCAAATGAAAGTCAAACACATTCAAACCAAGCTATTTTAATTAAATGAATGTCAAATACATTCTACAAAGCTAATTGAATCAAATGAAAGTCAAACACATTCAAACAAAGCTATTTGAATCAAATGAAAGTCAAATACATTCTACAAAGCTAATTGAATCAAATGAAAGTCAAACACATTCAAACAAAGCTATTTGAATCAAATGAAAGTCAAATTAATTCAACAAAGCTAATTGAATCAAATAAATGTCAAACACATTCAATCAAAGCTATTTTAATCAAATGAAAGTCAAATACATTCTACGAAGCTAATTGAATCAAATGAAAGTCAAACACATTCAAACAAACCTATTTGAATCAAATGAAAGTCAAACACATTCAAACAAAGCTATTTGAATCAAATGAGAGTCAAATACATTCAAACAAAGCTAATTAAATCAAATAAAAGTCTAATACATTCTACAAAGCTAATTGATTTAAATTAAAGTCAAACACATTCAAACAAAGCTAATTGAATCAAATGAAAAGTCAAACACATTCTAACAAAGATTTCGAATCAAATGAAAGTCAAATACATTCTACAAAGCTAATTGAATCAAATGAAAGTCAAACACATTCAAATAAAGCTATTTGAATCAAATGAAAGTCAAATACATTCTACAAAGCTAATTGAATCAAATGAAAGTCAAACACATTCAAACCAAGCTATTTTAATTAAATGAATGTCAAATACATTCTACAAAGCTAATTGAATCAAATGAAAGTCAAACACATTCAAACAAAGCTATTTGAATCAAATGAAAGTCAAATACATTCTACAAAGCTAATTGAATCAAATGAAAGTCAAACAATTCAAACAAAGCTATTTGAATCAAATGAAAGTCAAACACATTCATACAAAGCTAATTGAATGAAATGAAAG
>NW_018743631.1:0-25968 GCF_001683475.1 Chenopodium quinoa | reverse complement strand
TATATTCGTATCATTATAATATTATGATACTAGACTCATCATTAAGTATTAAATTTTACATGAGTTGAAGATATAATGGTTAGATATCTAAATTGTTGTTATTATTATTATTATTATTAAAACTCTAAAACACAATCAACATGTAATGTTATCATCATATCATTTTATAATAACTAAGGTGGCTAATGCGTGCTATAATTAGCCATTTTTCGAATAACTCTTTTAGTTGTCAACATCAAAAAGAGGGAAAATATATAAACGGATACTTCTAAGGGTATAACAGTCCACACATTACTCCTAAGAGTTTTAAAAAAAGACAATTAACATAAATAAGGGCAAAAATAATTTAAGTAATAAATATTTTAGAAGATATAATTGTTCAAACACTATTCATAAGAGTTAAATTATTAACATCATATCAAAAGGGGCATATAGGTAAATAAACATTTTAAGGATATAATTGTCCTCATACTATTTATAAGTGTTTTCTCATACTTTTTAAACGGTAGAGATGCATGGCTTTAAATTCAAATATTTGAATACACATTTTTTTAAGAGCGGAACTTATTGTAAAGTCTTGACTTGTCATGTCATTGCTCGTGTGGCACCAAGTCATGTTGAGTGAAGAATGACATGTGACGATAATATGTTGTGCCTTGGAGTTTTAATAATAATAATAAATAATAATAATAATAATAATAATAATATATAGTAGAGGTTCTCGGCGATGCAAGACATTGGAGCTCGTGCTACAGCTCATATCTTCACTGAGGTAGGCTTTGTAATAGCTAGAGGAGTGGGGGCCCGAATAGTATCTCGGCTTCCCACTAATTTATGGTAGATTGTATGACTTTATCTGTTTATAATAATAATAATAATAATAATAATAATAATAATAGGGAATATACATTTTTTATTCTTTTTGTCAATTTTGACTTTAAATCAGCCTCTAAAAAGCCAAAATGACCCAAAACATTAATAGAGCAAGATTGGACGAAATAGAAATTGTTTATAGGCGGTGGGTTGTTTGACATCGTTTTTTGTTTTCAAATTTTCTGTTTTATTTAAAAACAAAAAATCAAAAACAGAAAATAAAAAAAAAAGGCATTTCCCCCTTTTTATTGTCAATTTTCAAAATTATCATGATTTTTAATAAATTTGACAAATTTTATTCATTATATAAATTTATATCATATAATTTTAAAAAGAAAAATAAAATAAAATAAAACCACAGCGATACTAAACGAAAAATAAAAGAAAAACGGTTGGTTTATATTATAAATATAGTGATTTTAGGGTGATAAAATACAAAATTTCCTTTATTTTGATTGGTTTTCTAAAAATTGGTCTAATGAAATTAGGTCGGTCCAGTTTGAAAATCCTAGCACAACACAAAAAAATTTAAAGCTCAATTATTCAAAGCACAAACCGATCTGAATATTTATTGAGTACTCCATAATATTAAAAATCAAATGTAAATAAAACGTTTGCTAGCTAATTACACAATATTACTAGGCTTAGCTTCATACATACTCTACTTCCGTATTTAATAGTGATACAAACGTATAGTACTCTAATACTACATTTTTAAGGCAATCTACGGAACGTTATCTCATCAATGGGGAATCCTTCATTCTTCTTATCCCTCTCGTCACCGGACTGGTATCTATATGCTCCTTACGAGTATTGCCTTGGCCTCCCGACTACGGCCGCCTTCAGCAAGGCTATCTTGACGATCCCTAGTGTCACCAGCAGCTACCACAGTCTCTCCACACCCTAGTAGCCTATCTTCAAGCGCCTTCCTCTCTTGTTCCGTTGACAATCTTCACTTAATAACAAAATGTGCTATGTTGGTTGCGTAGTATACGTAGATATTAGGTTGAGTAGATGATGACGTTTAAGTTGGTTATTGCTGTGTTTATATTAGCGTGTGAGCGGTCGAATAAATGTGAATCAAGTTAAACTGGAGTGAGAGAATGACAGCTGGTACGGTGCGCGATGACAAGCATTTTACGCATGGATTGAAAACAATAATACGCGACTCGTGTCATTTGCGTGGTAGCTTCAGGTGATGACTAGCATTAGTGGCTTATGCGCGTAATATACTATTTATATGTTGGGTTTATGAACAAACTCACAAATGAGTGATGTGACTATATAAGTAGATCTAGGGGTGAGTAAACTGGATATCCGATCAAAATTTTAGGAATCGGACTCGGAATTGATTGAAATCGGGTCCTAAAATTTGGAACCGGAATTGGAATTGGTTTAACCGGCTCCTAAAATTTAAGAATTGGAATTGAAAACCGGAACCACTGGGTATTGTTTCCGGTTCCGGGTATCCACTTATGTATGTAATTGTTAAAATATAATACAAATTATAATACTTATTTTTAGTTATTTTTATTTTTAGCGTTTAATACTTATATTTATATATATGCATTAAGCTATTTTTTATTTATGTTAGGTGTTAATAATGTTTTTTTATTTTACTAATAACTTGATACATTCAACATATTTTTATTATTTAAAAATTTATTTAGTTTAGCATATATTGGGTAACCGGATATCCAACCGGTTCCAGTTCCAAAAAGCTGATAATTTGGAATTGGAACCGGTTGTAGCTGGGTCCTTTATTTATTACCCGGAATTGGAAACCACCGAATCTAATTCCGGTTTTGGACCCGTCGGTTCCTAACCTATTCTGGTTCCAATTTCGGGTACTCGAAATTTTTGCTCACCCCTAAGTGGAACTGTAAAAGTATTATCTCACATTAAGTGAATGTAAAAGCAAGAGAGAGTATTTGGATATGTATCTCACATTGAAAAAGGTGAAAAAGTGTGCCCATCTTATAAGGCTAAGGGACTAATCTGATACTCTCCTCATTATCATATGATTCTGAGGTAAAACTTTCTTGGACTTTTAAAATAAACACTCGTGACGGATGAGGTTCGGGCTCGTTTAACACTATACAAAGCTTGTGATTTTATACCTAAATAATTTTCCCAATTCAAAATAATATTCATATAGTTATATACCCTTTTTAAAATTTAACAAAAGAATAAGAATAAGTTTTCCAATTCAAAATGCTACGGAGTACTTAATTAAAAAGAACCCAAACAACTTGTGTAATAATACTAAGAAATCCACTCTTTCAACTTAATGTGCAGTGACTACGTAAAAATAAGAATGGGTTAACTTATTTTGAAAAGAAACATTCATCACAAGTAAGAACCGGCAACCATTATTAAATTTCCGTGACAAACAGGAAGACAATAATTCTACTCACAATTATTAATTTAACAACTAATGACATCTCTTACGTAAGAATTTAAGTTGACTAAAAAGACTAGACAATTATATGGCCGGTGTATGTGAAAATAGCAAGCAGTGGTTTCTACTTGTCGTTTAAGGTTCTTGTTTTCTAGACGTATGCCATGAAATTTATAGGACTTGATATTAACAAATTTTTTTCGATAACAAAGTAAGAATTGATTCACTTAGGCCCCATTTATTTTTACCTTAAAAAAATTAATATTAAGTAAAAATTTCAGTTCAATAAAAATAATTTCATTTCAGTAAAAATAAGTTCAATTCATTAAAAATAATTGCATTTCAGTAAAAATAAGTTCAGTTCAATAAAATTCAGTAAATTTAAAGAAGAAATATAATAAAAAATCAGTAAAAATAATTTCAGTTCAACAAAATTAATTTGGAAAAATTGGCCGCAACAGCACCAATTATTACAAAGGTGCGTATAGCAGTACAACCTTTTGAGGGTGTGTTTTGCATCACAAACTATGCACTTGGGTGCACATAACAACATAAATGATACCGAAAAACTGAGATTTCGCCGGAAAACTAAATTTTGCCGAAAAACTGGAATTTTTAATATTTCTTAGATTTTTTTTTATCCTCGCGTGAATGATTTATTAAACTCCTCTACCACTCCATTTAATTTTCTTCCTATATATTCCTATCACTCTCTTTGTCAACATTGAGGAAAAATTACATTGGGAATAGAAGACATGTTAAGGTATGCAATTCTTATGCCCCAGAATTAATGTAATTGAGTATTGATATATTGTGGGTAATTGAGAAGGAAATTTTTATTTTTAGGTTGATAATTGCAAATTTTTTAATTGGATGGATATAAAAAAATAGTTGACACGTGCAATTGAAGTGATGAATGATTTGGAATCTGAGAAGAAAGTATTAGAAGGTGAAATAGAAATTTGATCTGGTAAAACAAATCCTTGAACTTAACTTAAAGAGTGAAAATAGAAATTTGAAGAGTAATTAAACAAAAAAGCAATTAAGCAACATTATGTTTGTAGTATTTTTTGGGGGCTTGGTATCACAAAGTAACTTTTGTATCCTAAAATTCGATGAGAGATTACCATTCGCCGTCCTTAACCCACAATTATCAAAGAAGCCCTCTGTAAACTTTAAAGAGGAATCACAGTAATGGTGGAGGTTGAGAATGATACAAATATACAGGGAGAAAATAAAATGGAGTGATAGAGTAATCAATCTCACGAGAATAAAAAAAAAATAACATATTAAATTATCAGTTTTCCGGCAAAATCTCAGTTTTTTGGTATCATTTATGCTGCTATTTGCAACCAAGTGCATAGTTTGTGATGTAGAACGCACTCTCGAAAGGTTGTGCTGCTACGCGCACCTTTGTAATAATTGGTGCTATTACGACCAATTTTTCCAATTAATTTCAGTTCAGTAAAATTAATTTAAGTTCAATAAAAATAATTTCATTTCAGCAAAAATAATTTCAGTTCAGTAAAAATAATTTCAGTTCAACCAAAATAAGGTGAAGTGAACGGGGCCTTAGTAAGATTGTTATCTTAGATCCATAACGTTTGCGTTCAAATCTTTCATAACGAATGTGATTGAGGGTGTTCATTTTTTTTATACCTCTCCCTTCTATTTTCATGCATGTTAAGTCGTACAGTTATCACTCATATCTTTTAAAAATATTACTCCGTAATAATCGTAATCTTGTTCTCTCTCATAATATAGTTTCTGTTTTCCTATTTTGGAGACCCAAAATGTTGTTCCTGTTTTTATTTTTTGGATAGTATGTAAAGACCATTTTACCATTATTTTTTAACTTTATTAATTGAACTTCCTAATTTACCTTTAGATTATCCACTTGCATTGTACTTTTTTTTTTCACACTCTCTCTAACTTTTGTCTATAATTGTACTTTTCACTTTTTTTTTCCCCTTAAATTTATCCATTTGCCTTGTAATTTTGTCTAACTTTTTTCCACTTCTCCTTCCATTTCTTAAATACCGTGAAAAAAATACAATATAAACTATATTATGAAATGGAGGGATTATGAAAAAACAAATTGTTTTTTTGGTTGGTTGAAGCAACCTTTTGACGAACCAATCAAAAGTTCCAGATCGAATCACTATCAGCCGCTAAAATTAAGGACAAAGTCGGAGAAAGTTGGATTAAGAAATAGACCAAGTCTCCTCAACTTATGCACCACACCAAATATAAAGCAATGTTTGACCGTTGAACGGTTGACTCATCATAACCCCTCAATCCCTATTCCCAATAGACTTCTTGATCAAGACATTCAACACTATATATAGAAACTTCGTATGAGCTATTCATAAATCTTAACCCAAAGTTTTTATTCACATAAATAGCTAGACTAGAGCTAATATTAAGGAGATCATTCAGATCAAGATATAAGCAAATTCTATACACAGGATATAATAAAGGAAAAATGAACTGTGCTGTTGTAGTACCAACTGTTACTCATAGTGGTAATACGAGTAATATTTACAACCATCACGCTAACCCCATATCACCTAATTTGATGGTAAGGTTTCAACAGTTGGAAGGGCAAGTAAGAAATCATCATCATCATAATGAATTGCCGTTGATGAAGAGGAAAAGACCGGCGAGGATTAACGTTCCGATTGTTACATTGATGGAAAATAATGTTGTGAGTACACCTAGAGATCGTGTTGAGGAGATTGAAGTTGAAGAGGAGGGGTATGGAGTTTGTAGTAAGAGAGGAAAATCAAGGGCTCATTTGGAGGACCGTTATTCGGCTCGTGTTAATGATGTACATGGTTGCCCTTTACAGGTAATTTTTGCGTTCAAGATGTTATTAGTAACATTGTTGATGGGATGATACACACCAATATACTAGTATTATTCATAGTATATGTTATAATTTAGGAAATGTTATGGTTGTCCTTCATTCTATAAAAAAAATAATTATGGACATGATAGGTCTATAATATTTCAAAAGTTCACCTAATGGTTGATAGTATTAGATAAATAATGCTTGGTTGATAGTGTTAGAATAAATAATGCTTGGTTGCTAAATGTTGCAATATGAAACAATCAAATCTTAGAACTTAGAAGTATACATTTTATATATGGAATTATTATATGTTGTGTAAAATAAATAAAAATTACGGTGGCCAACAAATTCTTTTGCTCATGATCGTTATTTTTGATCAATTGCAGGCATTCTTTGGAGTATTTGATGGACATGGCGGTCCAAAAGCTGCCGAGTTTGCAGCAGCAAGGCTAGGTGACAAAATATTAGACCATGTAGGACGAGTTACTGGAGCCAAATCTAGCAAACTGATTGAAGAGAGTATCAGAGATGGTTATCTAGCTGCTGACCAGGAGTTTCTTAACGAAAAATCAAACGGTGGTGCTTGTTGTGTAACTGCATTGATTCAAGAGGGTAACCTTATGGTCTCTAATGTTGGTGATTGTCGTGCTGTTATTAGCAGGGGTGGCCTTGCGGAGGCACTGACTACTGATCAAAGCCCTTCAAGAGAAGACGAGAAAACTAGGATCGAATCCAAGGTATGACAACCTATATATGATTATACGAAGTACATTTTTGTTAATTATAAAAAAAATGTGACAAGAAATTATTATATGACCATGGCTTACACAATAACACAAAACACGCATTTGTACATGTGTAACTCATATGACACGGACTTATAAGTTGTAATGTTATTTTACACAGGGTGGATACGTTGATTTTTGCAACGGAACATGGAGAATACAAGGTTCTCTTGCAGTGTCAAGAGCAATAGGAGACCAACATCTCAAGCAATGGGTCACAGCCGAACCTGAAACAAAAATCCTAACCATTAAACCCGATTTCGAGTTCCTAATCTTGGCTTCAGACGGCCTATGGAACAAGGTTAGCAATCAGGAAGCGGTAGACGTGGTTCTTCCCTTTTTTACAGCAGGGAGTAATAAGCCAGAGTTAAAGCATGCTTGTAGAAAGCTAGTGGAGTTGTCAACAAGTAGGGGATCTAACGATGATACAACTGTAATGGTGATTCAACTAGACAAATTTGCTCTTTAATCTAGCTGATTATACAGGATTATAACCTTTTTTTGGCTTTAGATGTATATATAAGGTATATAATTTGATTTGTATCAGTTAATTATCACTAAGCTAGCTTAGTGCATAGTGCATAGGCAGGGTCACAGGGGTAGATAGCTAGCCATGAAAATATATAGTAGCAAATTTCCTTCCATTTTGTTTCCTTGTATATTCGAGTTGTTTGTAAGATAGAAATTTAGTTTTAAAACCCTAATTCTATTAATTTAATCATATACTTTTCTATTATACTTCGTATATTATTAGAATGTATCCATGTTAATGCACGGGATATATTTAACTTACAAAGCAAAATAATGATAGTTATTATCATTATTATTTTAAAGAAAGAGGAATGCTACATTATTATGCTAATGAATACTAAGGTAGGGTTTGGGGGTTGTGAATCTTGTGATGAAAAGGATGAAATTTGACATTTCTTGCTCATGAATTTTCAAGCCTTAAGTACTTGCAAAATCCTATAAAATGAGCACTAAAAGTCTGAAACGTCTAGAATATGCACATTGGAGTTCTTCGTTAGATGATGTATCGAGTGAGGGATGCTTTTACTCCGTAGTATATTACATGTTTAACTCCAATTGAGAACTACAAGTAATTACTTCTAAAGCTTATTCCAAATCGTTTGCCGCCCTCTTATTCGTCATAAACTAGCAAATTTAAATCAAAATTAAGTTTCATTATCATTCGAGTGAACCTTATATATATATATACAAATAATTATTTTCAAAATGTAACATAGCTTTGGCAATTAAGTTATGAGCACAAAGTATTGGGGATTGTACATAAATTTCAGTCTCGTAGGAGCCCAATCTAGGCTGCATTGCTATCCTTCAAATGACACACTTGAACAGTTGAGCTACTTGACCTTAAGTCTTAACGTAGGCAGGTAGCCACTTGCTATGAGCTTCACAGGCGTGGTTAGTCTAAGCTACAAATGACTGTTAATAGCATACATAGATTTTATTTAATTTTATAATAAAAACCTATGATTTTTTTTTTGCATAAAAAGATAGAACACCACAAAGACACCACATTGAATAATATTCCATATATGAAATATTACACATCAAGCAAGTGGAAGAATACCCTGCAATATACTACATTCTTGACATTAAATAACTCAACTACTATTCAAAAAAAAAAAAAAAAAAAAAAAAAAAAAAACTCAACTATACATGTTAGCTAGTATGCTACAATCAACATGTCATGCCAATTTTTTTTAAAGGGTTGGCATGGCTGTTAGCTTGTCACACAACAAATAAATCTAATTTGCAATTTGAACCCACAACAAACTATAACTCCACTTGTTTATAAGCGTAACCTCATTTTCTATTTGAGTAATTCATTTTTCCGTTGATTGAGTAACCTTATCCATCTAAGTAACCAATTTGTTCACCGTCTTTACTCCTATTACTCAATTAATTTTCTATCAATGTGAAATGGCCACTTTGGATAAGAGGGAAGGGAAAGGGAGGTGGAGGTCGAGGGAGGGAGAAGGTGAATTATCATTTTGCTTCCAAATCTCTCAAACAACATAAGGATTTTGTTTATTAAAATAGGAAGGAAAATGGATCCTTCCGATCCCCTCCCTATTTCTCCTTGCATTAGATATCTAATCCGTGGTTTATACACACGGGTGTACAGTGCTCATCGTACACCCGGATAAATAAAAAAAAGGCGGAAAGAACATCCTGTGTTTCATAAAGAACATACATGTATTTGACAAAGAACATGTTTGTATTTGACAAAAACATGCATTACCAAAGAACATAAAGATATAATAAAAAGAACGAGATAAAAACTTGATAAAATTTTCTGAAAAATTACACATTATTAACGGGAAAAATTTAGAGGTGATAAAAAATCGAGTAGGGCCGGGCCATATCATAATTTCTTGTGCCCAAACCCGTAGAAAAGTAGCGGGTTTTCGGGCTTTTTTCGAACCCGGTTCGAGTTTTAACTAAAAATGTATTTTTAGGTTTGCCCAAACCCACCCTATTTCGGGCCGGATCGGGTCGGGATGCGAGTCATGCCAATGTTGATCACCTCTTTAAAAATCCTTACCAAAGATATCATTTCCCCAAAAAATAGTTTTCTATCTCTCCAAAAAAAATTCAACTTCCCATAATAATTTAGTTTTTTTTACTCTAACATTATTTTCAATTAAAAATAATTTAAGATTTCAATATCAAATTTCAAAATACGATATGTTAAAAGAACATAATTTATATTGTAAAGTACATATAGTTAATACCTAAATAACACACTAATCAAACTCAAAGAATATACGATAATAAAAGTAATTTAAATATGACATATGATAATAAAAAATAGAATTTGGGAGTCACTATGACCTTAAAGAACATACACGCCAAATTCAAAGAACATACTTTGTATTATTAAACCCAAAAAAAAATATATGTTTATCAACATATGTTAAATAACATAAGTTATAATATAAAGAACATATAATTTTACTCAAAGAACACACTGATCACACTCAAAAAACATATTAAAGGTATGTTCTTTGTCAAACATAGGTATGTTCTTTATCAAACACTATATGTTCTTTCCGCCTTTTTTTGTTTACCCGGGTGCACCATGAGCATGGTGCACCCGGGTGTATTATCTAATTTTCATTAGATATCTAATTAAAAGATGGTGTATCCCTCCGTTTTTGTTTTCTTCCTTTTCTTTTATTTTTCTCTACCAAACATAATATTACTTTTTATTTTGAAAAAAAATGAAAAAAAATATGCAAAAATGGAATTAAGTCTATACATAGGCCCGTTGGGCTATGAGTACCTTCATCTCCAGTGCTTAGATCTCAGCCCAAAAAAGAAAATAAATAATGTAATAAAATAAAAATGAGAAAGCAAAAATATTTTAAATAAAAAAGAAAAAAAAGGAATTTTTTTAACGAAATATAGCGCACTTGCACTAACGAAGCACATTTTAACACGATCTCTCAATTTTTTTTTTTCCATTTCTCCTCTTCACTTCTCTCCCTTCGTAAAACTCTTCAGATTTGCCAAGTCGAATTTGAATCGCCATTGTTGATCTTCGTTAAGCTTTCTCTCTCCTCTTTTTGGCAAGTAAGGCCTGCGATCAACTCTTCTACTTGACTTTCAACGCTTTCTCTCTCTAATTCAATTCAATTTTCCACATTCAAATCAACATTTTTCCTTTTTTTTTTTTTTTTTTTTTTTTGCAGAATCTTTTGAATTTTTTCGACATTTCGATCTCGTAACAATGGCGGCGGCGGCGGCGAATGCGCCGATCGTGATGAAGGAAGTTTTCACGGTTAGTTTTTTCTCAAATTATATTCGGATCCATGCTTTGATTTTGATTTCATGCTGTAATTTTTGGTGATTTGATGATTTTGTGAAGTTTGGATTGAGTAATACTTATACATTTTGAAAAATTAGCTGGATCTGAATTGAATGTTATTTTATGAATGTGTAATTTGACGATTTGATGAAATGCGAGTTTTAGACTGCAAATTATGGATCAGCGAGATTGATTTTGTTGTAATTTGAAATGAGAGGATTGATCGAAGTGGTAATCATGTTGTTTCGTCGATGCAGTTGCCTAGCATTGGAATTAATCAACAATTCATCACATTTAACAATGTGACCATGGAATCAGAGAAGTATATATGTGTGCGGGAAACCTCTCCGCAAAATAGTGTTGTCATTGTTGATATGAGCATGCCGATGCAACCTTTAAGAAGGCCTATCACCGCGGATTCTGCTCTCATGAATCCGAATACTCGAATCCTTGCTTTGAAAGGTAGGGGAGATAGTTAATTATTTATGCAATTTTGCATTATTTATAGCAAGTATATTTGTTTGGTGGTCACCTAGCTATTCTTCATCTATTATTGTTGATTTTTCGTGGGGACTGAAATTTAAAAAGGATAGATCCATGATGATGCTCACTCCTTTAAACTATACATTTTTCCTTTTTCTAATATGGTTTGAAATTTTAGGTCATTGCCCCACTTTCTAAATGTACTAAGTTATACGTTGAACTATCTTATCCTTGATGTTAACCGTAACCAAGAATGACACGTCAAAGAATATAAAATATTATTCCAAGATGCATGTGTATATGTACCTCATAATTTGTATTGATGGTTTTTCTTGTTGCTATGAGGATGATTATCATGAGAGTTTTGATTTGTCATTAAAGTTCATCTATTTTATTGTATTTATATTCTAGAAGAGACCTACTGGCCAACTCATTAGACAGGGGTGGGGCAAAGTACTCCTTGCATTTCATATTGTCCACTTAAGATTTGGCACATGTTTTATGAAATCTAGTCGAGGGTAGGCCATTAGAAACTACTTAGACATGATTGAAAAATGTTGGAATTAGATGGAGAAAGAAATAGTAGTAAGAGATTGTGTAGTAATTCCCGAGAAACGGTTGATCTAATTGAGGGAAAGAAAAGTGAAAGTGGAGCCCAAGTTTACATGTGTTGGGGACTGGGGAGGAGTTTATCCTTCTATTGATATATAATAATAAAATGAGATGAGCCAAAATGGTTGAGTGGAAGATAATTGGAGGGACCAAGGTAGTAGTATAGACATATGGTGCGTGAACTCTAAATGCAAGTTCGTTTAGAGAATTGAGATAGGTGAGACCCTTTAGTGGCTTATTACTTGGCTATTTGATTTTGTGAATTAAACAGTTTCAAACCCATGCTCTATGAGTCTATGATGTTGATACTTCAACTGTGACTAAGTAATATGGTTTTGTTTTTTGTATAATTGGGAAATGTGGTACATGGAGATGTACCTTTGCCAGATACTTCAAGCTTTAAAGTTTTAACCATTCCCTATAGCATAGTTTTTTTTTTTTTTTTTTTTTCATATATATATATATATATATATATATATATTCTAGTCATCCCATATTTGATTTCCAATTTTCTCATTTAGTTATACCAAATGGATTTTTTTAGCCGTCTTGTGATAATAAGACTGCTTCATTATTTTTGGAAGCTTAGGAAGACCAACATCTCATACTGTCATACCTGCAAACTGAAAGACTTTGGCTTAATATGAATTATGAGTGGTGTATATGAAGGATTGGCTATAAATAAGAGATTCTTTATAGTCAGGAACATGTGGCTATGTGCTTTAATGGTCTTATTAACGAAATCTTCAAGTTTATTTTTAGGATTCTTCTTTGATTAAGGTATATTTGAGTGTAAAAACTGAGCTAACTGATGATTCGAAGAGTTGACTCAAGGATATTGATATGTGACATTTCCATATGAGGACTCAATTGTACAGTCAATGCTGAAGTGTATATTTGATCTCAAAAGTGGTTATGTTTTTACCTCCGTGCTTCAATGGTAACCGAAATAAGTTTCTTGGATAGTCTTTGTGAATCTATGAAAAGGAGTTTTTGAGTGCTGGAAATTGCTATTATGAGGTGACTGAGGAAGTAATGAATGAGACGAGGAACAAAGATATGAAGGCATGGGGATTTATGTTCTCCATGAGTATAATGTGGTGCTTTTTGATATTTGAACAAAGATACCTAATGATTTTAGTTTGAGTTATTTTTTTTCAACGAGTCTGTGGCAAGGTTTGGGAACTGTTGCGAAGACTTCAAAGCATGTCCGGGTCTTAATTTGGTCTTATCTGTAATTTACAGAAGCTAATACAACAATTAGCTCATGATTTTGGTCTTAATATGGCAATTATAGTTGACTAATATTGAGAAACAAGAAGTTTAAAATGCCTTACTTCAAAAATTTTATGTAGCCAAATGAGCTGGGCTAATAGCTGTTTGATCACCTTTGATGGATGATGAAATATCTCATCAACTGTTCTGCAATGGAAATAATGCCTCTTATGATTTTTTATGGCTTTTTGTGTAGCTCTACTTCCTGGTACCACTCAAGACCACTTGCAGATATTTAATATTGAAACAAAAACGAAGGTGAAATCACACCAAATGCCTGAGCAGGTAAATTTCTAAAACCATATTTAAGGAGTAATGCTTGGTTATATCGGGCTATACTGCATTTCCCTTTTAATTCTATCCATTGCTTCATTGGATCCATAATCTTTGCTTTTGTGTAGGTTGTCTTTTGGAAGTGGATTTCTGCAAAAATGCTTGGACTCGTGACACAGACGTCTGTTTATCATTGGTCAATTGAAGGTGGGCTGTAGTTTGCTTGTTGGATCTCCTTACCCTTGCTTTCCTAGCAAACATGTGCACTGCTGTTGTGGTTTATCTTGTCCTTTTAACAACCTTATTGTGACTTTTGAAATGCAGGGGATTCTCAACCTGTAAAAATGTTTGAAAGGACTGCTAACTTAGCAAACAATCAAATAATCAACTATAAATGTGACCCATCTGAAAAGTGGTTGGTCTTGATTGGTATTGCACCTGGTTCCCCTGAGGTAAGAAACTCATCTGGTCATTTCTGATGCACAAATATTGCATTTCTGCTGATTGCTGATTTTTGAATGCTTGTGAGTATCAACCAAAGCTGGTATTGGGCAGTGCCAGAAGGATGGCCCAGCTCTGGCACGGTGAGGGCACTGCCTTGCTGATGCAATCTTGTTTTGTGCTGTGTCTTGGCCGTGTTTAAAGAGATTACATGATTCTGGATTTTCTAGGTGGATTGGCAGTCGGCCCATATATCTTAGGCCCTATTCACTTCACTTTTAAAAAATAATATTCAGTTAAATAATTTCATATTAGTAAAAATAATTTCACTCCAGCAAAAATAATTTCAGTTGAGTAAAAATAAGTTCAGTTCAGTAAAAATAATTTCAGTTCAGTAAAAATCAGTAACTTTAAAGAAGAAATATAACAAAAAATCAGGAAAAATAATTCCAGTTCAGTAAAATTAATTTCAGTTTAGTAAAAATAATTTAAGTTCAGCAAAAATAATTTCAGTTCAGTAAAAATAATTTAAGCTCAGCAAAAATAAGGTGAAGTGAGCAGGGCCTTAGTAGTATGTAGCATACGATTTCTGAAAATCCCCAATCTAATAGATGGTTTGATTCAGATCCTTTCAGTCATGGTCCACATGCTGTGCCAAATATGGTCTGACAAAATGGCCTTTCTGTGCTGTGCCTTTTGTTGGGCCGTTGGCGTATCAAGTGGCCTCACCCAACATGATTTGGTTCCAGCCTTATACTCATCCTCTCTCTTAAAATTGCAATAGGTTAATATTATCCTAAAACCCCACATCATCATCCCTTGTTCTTAGTTTGTAATCTGAAACTTCAATATCATGTATTGTAAATGCGCTTGTAATAGTGTAATTACTAAATTGTTGTACCCTGTGAGGATAAGCTGTTTTAAGTGTTGAAATCCATTTTGAAATGAATAGCAGACTCTTGTATCTTAGGGATCAGATTCTACTTTTTCCGTACTTGTAAATCATTGAGAGAAAACATGAAGCTCTGTTTAGCTTATAGATAAGTATTTCCGTCATCTTTCTATGTGTTGGATGATTTAATGTACACTAAAATTTTGTGTTTATCAACTTAAAACTATGTTAAATACTTGATTTGGACTGAGCGTCTGGTAGTCGGTTTTTCAGGTCATGGATTTACACAGTCTACTGTTCTTTCCTATGTTTTGAGTTCTGTACAAACTAAATTGAATTTGCTAATCTGTCTCAATGGGTTTTCATGTCAACTGTCAAGTAGCTGTTGTGCACTGGTTTTGTTTGTTCTCTTCTTTTGGTATAGTTATGTTGAGTTAAGGATTGGCAATGGTGTGTTTGAATTTCTTGTCTGCATTAATTTATCAAATTATGGAGAGCTTTATCTCTGTCATCATAGTTTTCTGATAAAATCTATTCCTGAATTATAGAGACCTCAACTTGTGAAAGGAAGTATGCAGCTCTATTCTCTGGATCAGCAGCGCAGTCAAGCTCTTGAAGCTCATGCTGCATCATTTGCCTCATATAAAGTGTGATATTTCCCCTTTTTGACTTTCTTGGATATCTATTTTGCATTCAAAATTCTCTAAGACTCCCATATTGTTCATAGGTCCCTGGCAATGAGAACCCTTCTACTCTTATTGTGTTTGCTACGAAGTCCATGAATGCTGGCCAGGTTACTTCAAAGTTGCATATCATAGAACTTGGTGCCCAGCCAGGTTTGTACTTTTTTTTTTTGGGTTCTTATCCCCCAATTCCTTTCTTTGTGAGCTTGTTTGTGTTGTGATATGGATTTTTTTCTTGCTAGTATCTTTATGCCAAATCCAGTTCATTACTATTACATTTCATTTAATATATTACTGCTTACCAGAAATCTATTAACTATTACTAAAACAAAACGTTGCTGACGTCATTACTGTCCACATGTCACTCAAATAATAATTTTTTTCCAGCCTAAATGCAAGGATGATGTCATCTTTTTTTTTTTTTTTTTTTTTTTTTTTGGGAGCTACCATATTTAACAATTTTGAAATTTGAATATTAGAAGCTTCTACATTACAACTACAACCTATCAATTTATCTTTAAAAAATAAAACAATTGTAAATAGCACACTAATAAATGGACTCCTACGATGAAATATGTATTAGGCGACGTTCAATAGGTATTGTATCATAATTTTGTTGAAAATCTAAAACTATATAATTACAAATATTTTTTGTACAAGGTGCATAATTCTTATTTTTATTTATCCATTTTTTTTAAAGTTACAAATTATAAAAATAATTTTATACAAAACGTGCATCGCACGGGTTCTAACCTAGTAAAATCTTATATAGTTGTTCTCTGTTAATGTCATCATTATTTCCTGAAATAATTTGGACGCAAGTCATTAGTGCATCTGTGCATCAGTGCATGTAATCAGTTGTATTTCCCATGCCTTTGGTATGAGTACGGTGTGTAGTGTGTTTCATCTGTTTTGACATAGTGTTACATTGACAGGAAAGCCAGGCTTTACAAAGAAACAAGCTGATCTATTCTTCCCTCCTGATTTTGCTGATGATTTTCCAGTTGCTATGCAGGTAGTTCCTAGATTATATTCTCATTTTGTGCAGGCACATTAAAGTACATGCTGCGTCTTTAGTTACTATTTCCCACCACTCTTTGTTGGTTAAATTACTTTATTGTTTGTGCAGATGTCCCAAAAGTATGGTTTAATTTATGTTGTTACCAAACTTGGGCTGCTATTTGTGTATGACCTTGAGACTGCTAGTGCTGTTTACCGGAATCGAATCAGTCCAGATCCAATTTTTTTGACATCAGAAGCTGCATCAGCTGGAGGTTTCTATGCCATCAATCGAAGGGGCCAGGTTCTTCTTGCCACTGTCAACGAGGCTACTATTGTTCCTTTTGTCAGCGGGCAGGTGTGTTTATAAAAAAATTCTTTTCTAGATTTGGAAAAAATTACTGAGCTGCTATGGAGTAATATAACCTTTATGTATCTGGTTGTTGCAGTTGAACAATTTGGAGCTTGCTGTTAATCTTGCCAAAAGGGGTAATCTCCCTGGTGCAGAAAATCTGGTATGTTGAATTTTATTTTCCCAGTGGTTTCTTTGATGTGAGGTCATGCTTTATTATAGTTATGAATCTGGTGTTGGCTGACTTGGATTAACTGATAAATAATCTGCCTAAAGGATAAAAAAAAAAAAAAAATCATATTTATATTACGCACTTTTCCTGTTGCTATTTGGATGATTGTTAATTTGCTAAACTGCCATCTTGTACTTATTTCAGGTTGTCCAGCGTTTCCAAGAGTTGTTCTCCCAAACTAAGTATAAGGAAGCTGCAGAGCTTGCTGCTGAATCCCCGCAAGGGATCCTGCGTACTCCTGACACTGTTGCAAAATTTCAGGTTTCCCCCATGTGCATATTTTTCATGTCATCTTGATGCTTTTTATCATATGTGCTGTTTGGCTTCATCTGGTGGTGAGTTGTGCCTTTTAGCATTGGTTGTTGTTTATTAGCATATGAATGGACAATTGCAGTTCTTATTTAGTTGGTATTGCTTCAGATTCCACCTTTCGTCTCTCCTCCTCTTTCATTTGTTTTGGTCCAGTTATTATTTATATTCATACACTTTTATGGGACACATCAGTTATAATGAGCTTAGAGTTAAACACAAGTAGCCACCGTCGCATATAATTTAGTTATGAGTTCTCTTACTCCTTGAAAATCATGTCAATTATATCTTAATGTTATCGTGGAAGATTTTATCTTTCATGCTTCATAATAGTAGAAATCAGAAACCTATGGATCTAGGGGGCAAGTTTTAGATGCATTGGATCTCTGGACACTGCTACATCTCATATTGTCTAAAACAGAGGGCTTCATTATGCTCAATTTCTTTTCAAATGAGCTGTACTCCACAAAATGTGAAAAACTATATAAATGATTGTTATGGATGAAGGCCATGAAGGCATGAAGCCATTTTGTGTATTGGTTTGCTGTAAAGCAGAATTTCATTTTCTGGTGGTTTGTTATTGCAGAGTGTTCCTGTTCAATCAGGGCTGACACCGCCTCTGTTGCAATACTTTGGGACACTTTTAACTAGAGGAAAGCTCAATGCATTTGAATCTTTGGAACTATCCCGCCTTGTTGTGAATCAGAACAAGAAAAATCTGTTGGAGAATTGGCTAGCAGAGGACAAATTGGAGTGTACTGAGGAACTTGGAGATCTAGTGAAGGTATATAGACTGTTATTTTATGGCTATCTTTTTAATTCATTTGCTTGTGACTGTTGACTGTTATTTGATGTTCCGTACACCTTTTGATTTTGCAGACTGTTGACACAGACCTTGCCTTGAAAATATATATTAAAGCTAGAGCAACTCCGAAGGTTGTTGCTGCCTTTGCTGAGCGTAGGGAGTTTGATAAAATTCTGATTTATTCTAAGCAGGTAAAGATAGATCTTCATTTTACTATATTCTATTTCTGTATGTTGTTATGCTATAAGTTAGCTCTATTAGCTTTTGTTTCTGTACTCTCACTATTATATGTGCTGTAGTAGTTTTACATTTTTCTGTTAATGTAGGTCGGTTACACACCAGATTACTTGTTCCTCCTTCAAACCATTCTTCGAACAGATCCTCAGGTATGTTTTCTGACTTCTTGCTTTTTTTTTTTTTTTCCATTTAAAAAGAGAGAAAAAAAAGAAGCTGTGATATACTTTATTTCCATTAACTGTGTAATAGGTCTATAGAAGAATATGTTGTAATCTGTGCTTATTTGTCTAATGCTCATTACAGGGTGCTGTCAATTTTGCGTTGATGATGTCCCAAATGGAGGGAGGGTGTCCTGTTGATTATAACACAGTAACTGATCTTTTTCTTCAGGTGTGGATGTTTTCCTTCTTTACACTGTTGCTAGTTTTTGTTATATCTTCGCGTGGAACCTGTTAAAAGTTTGAGCTGAGAATTGTATACCTATTACCATCTCACTATTTCATTTAAAGAAAGTGATATTCTGTGACTGTTGTGTTTGTTTGTCAAAGATCAATGTGTGAATCTATTTTCTCTCTCTTTGTGTATCTCAGAGGAACTTGATACGGGAAGCAACCGCATTTCTGCTAGATGTTTTAAAGCCAAATTTGCCTGAACATGGTTTTTTGCAAACTAAGGTGTGACATCAACTGATTTTATGTATGGTAGAGGTATCTTTATATTCATCAGCAATACTTGAGCATTTTTTCTTGTGGATGTATGCAGGTTTTGGAAATCAATCTTGTTACCTTCCCTAATGTGGCTGATGCCATTTTGGCTAATGGAATGTTTAGTCATTATGATCGTTCTAGAGTTGCTCAGCTTTGTGAGAAAGCTGGTTTGTACATCCAAGCTCTAAGGGTAATTGGTCTTCAAATTCTTTTCTTGTTGATCCTTTTCATCGCTTTGAACTGAGGTCCCTTACTGACATATATATTTCAATAATTTTTGCAGCATTATACTGATTTACCAGACATAAAACGTGTTATCGTGAACACTCATGCAATAGAACCACAGGTTTAATTTTATCCAGTTGTTTTTTTTTTTTTTTTTTTTTTTTTTTTTTTTTTTTTTTTAAATTTTTTTTTATTTGATTTGATTGGCATGTTGTTAATGATTTGGACATGTGCAGGCACTTGTTGAGTTCTTTGGGACTCTTTCACGTGAGTGGGCATTGGAGTGCATGAAGGACCTTTTACTTGTTAATCTCAGGGGCAACCTTCAGATTATTGTTCAGGTATTCTCACAATTGCTCTCTATTGACTTCTAAGCAAATATGAAGTATTTTTTATTTATACAAATGCAGATGTTATGCCTCTTGACTTGAGTCCATAATCCAAATATAGGATCATGTCCTTGTGTCTTAAATTTTTGTACGTGTTCAATATTCGAGCTCATATCATGGATATAGGCAATGACTAAAGGCTAATGAGATTGGACCACAGAAGTCAAAAGTGGTCTATTATTTTAGGGCGGTTTGATTACTGCTGTTGCTTTAATAAACTAGTATATTTTGTAGAATTATGGAAATTGAATTAGATATAATTGCTCCTTCCTAATTCATCATCACTCTTGGCACAATATTTAAGAATAGTTAGTGTGGAATACAACATTGAAAGTGGTTAGATAGAGATAAAACTGTATTGTAAAAGAGAGGTTGAAAGTTTGATAGGATGGAGAGAGAAATAGGAAAAGAAAGTATGATGAAGATTTTAGGATACCACAAAATGGAAAGTGTTGAGATGGATATGGATGCAGCCATGCAGGGGGTATGATTTATGAATGTAACTTACTATGAGAAAATTTTGAATGTTACACTAGATAATTATTATTGTTATGTATCCAAATGATATTAGAAATTAAATTGAAGGTAACTAATACCTTGATTCATGAATATAACTTAGGACACCACACAATGGAAAGTGTTGAGATGGATTTGTATGGAGGGGGTATGATTTATGTATATAACTTACTATTAGAAAATTATGGATGTTACATTGGATAATTATTCTTACCATGTGTCCAACTTATATTAAAATAAAGGAATTTAAAAAAAAAAATTAAAACTTTTTTTTTTCGATTTTTTGAGGTTGATCTTTGACAAAAAAAATTACCTTCATTCATAATAATTGCTAAAATTTCAGAAGAATATAATGGTAGTATTTTTGTAAATTTTCTTTTAAAATAATATGTAATAATATCAATTTCATATGATGAATTAAGGTACATTTTTACATAATCAATGTTCATAATCTATCAATATCAATTTCATATGATGAATTAAGGTAATTAAGCTCCAGATATGTTTTGTATTATGTTATTTGATCTTAAGTACTAATTTAATTTATCTGTATACATTTATAGAGATAACAGACTGTCATTGAACGTATCATTTTTCCTTTAACTTGTGCATGTCATGTCAAAATCTAGTTATTGCTTTCACCAGTATTATTAGTAAGCTAACAATTAGGTATACTGCCACTTAATTGGATGTTTATGTTGTTTGATATTTGCAGGCTGCTAAGGAGTATAGTGAGCAGTTAGGAGTAGATTCATGCATTAAGCTGTTTGAGCAATTCAAGTCATATGAAGGGCTATACTTTTTCCTTGGATCATATCTGAGCTCCAGGTAATATTCAACAAGATGAAGGCCTGTTTTGACTCTGTTTATAAAATTTTCATTGTTATTATCTTATTCCAATTGTCTTCTCTGTTTATTTTTCTGTGCAGTGAGGATTCTGAAATTCACTTTAAATATATCGAATCAGCTGCCAAAACCGGACAGTTGAAAGAAGTAGAAAGAGTGACTAGAGAATCCAACTTTTATGATGCTGAGAAGACGAAAAATTTCTTGATGGAAGCTAAACTTCCTGATGCACGTCCTCTGATTAATGTCTGTGATCGTTTTGGCTATGTTCCAGATCTCACACACTACCTATATGTAAACAACATGCTTCGTTATATAGAAGGCTATGTTCAGAAGGTATGGACTCCATATAGATCTGTTGCTTTCTGTTGGAGCATGTATAGTTTAGATCCTTGAATGTTGATTCTGTATTATAATATTGCTGACAAGGACTCATCTGGATGTGTTAGGTTAATCCGGGAAATGCTCCACTAGTTGTTGGGCAGCTTCTTGATGATGAATGCCCTGAAGATTTTATCAAGGGTCTGATACTCTCTGTTCGCTCTCTTCTTCCAGTTGAGCCACTAGTGGAGGAATGTGAGAAGAGGTGCTGACAATGTGATGCATGATCTTACTTCTTGTTCTCTTTTTTCTTGATCTGCTTTGTCAATTTTTTTCTTTTTATATTTCAGGAATCGACTTCGCTTGCTCACTCAATTTCTTGAGCATCTTGTTAGTGAAGGAAGCCAAGATGTGCATGTGCACAATGCTCTGGGAAAAATTATCATTGAGAGTAACAATAACCCAGAGCACTTTCTCACAACTAACCCATACTATGATTCACGTGTTGTGGGTAAATATTGTGAGAAGCGTGACCCACCCTTGCAGTAGTTGCTTATAGGAGAGGACAATGTGACGATGAGCTTATCAATGTCACAAATAAGAATTCTTTGTTCAAGCTACAAGCAAGGTTGGTTAATACCTAAGCATTTTTTATAATTGTGATGTAATTATTGAAAGGTGCTTATTGATTTATCCTTCTATTCCAGATATGTTGTTGAAAGAATGGATGGTGATCTTTGGGAGAAAGTCCTTAATCCTGAGAACGAGTATAGGAGGCAGATCATTGATCAAGTTGTGTCCACTGCTTTGCCTGAAAGCAAGAGTCCAGAACAAGTTTCTGCTGCAGTCAAAGCTTTTATGACAGCTGATCTTCCTCATGAATTAATTGAACTTCTTGAAAAGATTGTTCTACAGAACTCTGCTTTCAGTGGGAATTCAAATCTGCAAAATCTCCTCATTTTGACAGCCATTAAAGCAGATTCATCTAGAGTCATGGATTATGTCAACAGGCTGGATAATTTTGATGGACCTGCAGTTGGAGAAGTGGCTGTTGAGGCCCAACTTTATGAAGAAGCATTTGCAATTTTCAAAGAAATTTAATCTGAATGTGCAGGCGGTTAATGTACTGTTGGATAATATTGAAAGCATTGACCGGGCTGTGGAGTTTGCATTCCGGGTTGAAGAAGATGCTGTTTGGAGCCAAGTTGCAAAGGCTCAGTTAAGAGCAGGATTGGTCAGTGATGCAATAGAGTCATTTATACGTGCAGAGGATTCCACTCAATTTTTGGATGTGATCCGTGCTTCTGAAGATGCAGATGTCTACCATGATCTGGTGAAGTATCTTCTTATGGTTAGGCAGCAAACAAAGGAGCCTAGGGTGGATAGTGAACTCATATATGCTTATGCCAAGATCGATAGGTTTGAGTGACATTGAGGAATTCATTCTCATGCCAAATGTTGCCAACCTCCAAAATGTTGGTGATCGCTTATTTGATGAAGCTTTATATGAAGCTGCAAAGATAATATATGCTTTTATCTCTAACTGGGCGAAGCTAGCTGTTACCCTAGTGAGGCTTAAGCAATTCCAAAGTGCTGTTGATGCAGCACGGAAAGCTAATAGCGCAAAGACTTGGAAGGAAGTTTGTTTTTGCTTGTGTTGATGCTGAAGAGTTCAGATTAGCTCAGATTTGTGGTCTCAACATCATTATACAGGTACTTGGAAATAAATAATTATGGAAGTATGATTTATCTATTTGTTTTATATTTTTGTGCGGGGGTGAGGGCTGTTTTTGTTAAATTGTACATTAATTTACCTGCTTGATAATGGCTGTCTACATGCCTGAAATATGTCTGATATGCCGAGAAGGGTTATATTCTTTTTTTTTTTTTTTTTTTTTTTCGTTTAAGCATGTCACTAGTTTATATAAGCTACTTCCTTATGCTTTAACCTTCATATGCTGTTGTTTAGGCTAACGATATATATATTATCTGTTTGTGGAAGACTGATACTTTGATATTGTCTTATGCGTGTGTCAAAATTTTAGGTGGATGACATGGAAGAGGTCAGTCAGTATTATCAGAACAGGGGTTGTTTCAACGAGATGATTCTCCTTGATGGAAAGTGGTCTGGGATTGGAACGTGCACATATGGGCATCTTCACTGAATTGGGAATACTTTATGCTAGATATCGCTCTGAGAAGCTTATGGAGCACATTAAGTTGTTCGCTACTCGTCTAAACATTCCTAAGGTTATCAGAGCATGCGATGAACAGCAGCACTGGAAAGAACTCACATATTTTGTACATCCAATATGATGAATTTGATAATGCTGCTGTGACTGTAATGAATCATTCTCCCGAGGCCTGGGATCACATGCAGTTCAAAGATGTCGTGGCTAAAGTTGCCAGTGTAGAGCTGTACTACAAAGCTGTGCACTTTTACCTACAGGAGCATCCTGATCTAATAAATGATATGCTTAATGTGTTGGCACTTCGTTTGGACCATACACGTGTGGTTGATATAATGAGAAAGGTGGTTATTTCTCCTTTTCTTATAAATAAATTGCCCTCAATGCCTCAAAATGATTGCTATCTGAATTAGTAGGGCGATCTATTTTTTGCAATCTTTTCACTTAAAATCTCTTGTTTTGCAGGCGGGTAACCTGTATCTCGTGAAGCCATACATGATTGCTGTCCAGAGCAATAATGTCTCCGCTGTAAATGAGGCCCTGAATGAAATATATGTTGAGGAGGAAGACTATGATAGATTGCGAGAGTCAATTGATTTACATGATAACTTTGATCAGATAGGACTTGCACAAAAGGTGACTGCATCTAACTCCTTTTTTTTTTTGCTTTTATTTGGTGGCAGCTTTGATGTTTTCTTCATTGACATACGTTGATAAAGAGGGGCATACGATTTCTCTCATACTTACATAGTAATGTTGATGACAGATTGAGAAACATGAGCTTCTTGAGATGAGACGTGTTGCTGCTTATATCTATAAGAAGGCAGGTCGATGGAAGCAATCTATTGCACTGTCTAAGAAAGATAAACATTATAGAGATGCGATGGAAACATGTTCACAATCGGGTGACCGCGAACTGGCAGAGGAGTTGCTGGTTTATTTCATACAGGAGGTACATCTTTTTTCCTTGTCTTTCAATAAAGGCCTGCGTTTTGGCATGGGTTAGTTAGAAAGATTCTCCACATGGCTCCAATTTGGCATTATAGGCCTTGTTCTCATCATTTAGTACATACAAATTTAAATTATTTTCAATCAATCAATCAAAGCCTTAAATTATTTTTGCTGAATTTAAATTGTTTTACTGAAATTAAATAATTTTGTTGGACTTATATTAATTTTGCCGATTAAGATTTATTTTACCAATCGTTATTTTGTTCTTTGAAGTAATTGATTTTCATAGATTTAAAACTTATTTTTACTGAACAGAATTTTTTTTCTTTTTGCTCAACTTAAATTATTTTTTTTATTATTCTTTAAGGTTTGTAATGCTAACGTTTTTATTTTTTTTTTTTTGTTGGGGGGGGGGGGTACATAATGGAACACAGAATACGTTGAAAAAGCTGTAAATATGATGTTTATTATTTTGTAACAATTCTTCAGTTTTTCAAGATACTTATGAAATACCCTGGTTTCTCTTGGAGTAATTGATGTTTTAAAAATCCATGCTCATGACTACCTGATAGGCTGATATTAGTCTCAACTGGTTAGACGTAATGCTATGTACATATCTGAACCTATTTGGAGTTTGCTAACTGTAAAAACCTAGCTGTTGTGTCAGATGAGGCTATTTAATCTATAATATGGGGATTGTCATCTTTTGTAAACTGGCAAGTACCATCTTTTTTGGGGCTAACTTTCATTGAATTTACTTTTGCAGGGGAAGAACGAGTGCTTTGCTGCATGCCTCTTTGTTTGTTATGATGTGATACGGCCAGATGTTGCCCTTGAGCTTGCCTGGATGAACAATATGATCGATTTTGCATTCCCATACTTATTGCAGGTAACAAAATGTGGTTCTCATTGTAGGAAAGGATTGGAAGTGGGTTTTTTTTTAGTACAAGTTTTCCAGTTCCTACTTCCTGTTATACTGGATACTTGGTTGCTGGGATTGTGAGACTGATTATTGGTCATTGAATACACAAATTATAACGAGTTCAGAACATTTTAGAGCACAGTTTTGTACTGCCGCATTTTGCATTAGAAGTAAAATTTTCATATCTGGTCTCTCTTGCAGTTTATCCGTGAGTACACAGGCAAGGTTGATGAACTTATCAAGGACAAAATTGAAGCCCAGAAGGAAGTAAAGGCTAAAGAGCAGGACGAGAAGGACGTAATTGCTCAACAGGTAGCTACCTATGGTCTTTATGTTTCTATCATATTTTCAACTTTCGCGTTTCTTATTTCCTAATGTCCACATATAATTGGCTGCTGAACTCCCTTTTCACACGTCCTAAACTAGTCTTTAAAGAATTGCTTGATATCATCATCTTTGCATCTCTCTGTCTTGTGCACACACTATCCTTTTACACTTTTTCCATTTCGGCATAGAAACTAATCAATACCTTTGATGCAGAATATGTATGCTCAGTTG